>NC_071353.1:123123138-123423138 GCF_943734655.1 Sabethes cyaneus | reverse complement strand
GAAGAGTGGAGGAGAGGATCCGGGAGTTTGATATTCGATGTTTTTGATATTATTCCTACTGCAAACAGCCTCAGCGAGGGCCCAGCTAATGTCAAAATATCTTTATATGTGTGCGTGGTGGAATACTTCATAGCCTGCACACCGAGATGCGATAAACGGCATCAACTTTGCAGCTTCCCGAGGTTTGGTACTTTATTTCTCGGAACAAAAAATTCACAATGCCTCCTGGAGATCACCTTCTCCTTCACCTTCACCACCACCTCCTACAAACAATAGCAGCGTGCCAGCTCCCGATCTCTCAGAGATCCGGCGAGAAATCGGTTAGCTCACGAATAATAGAACCGCCGGAAAACGCAAAACTGTCCAAAAATGGCCAAGAGCCACTAGCCACGGTTCTTCATCCGGATAATTTAAATGATTTGGGGAGAAGGAGAAATTACCGGAGGAGTGGATGAAAGGTGTGGTTTGTCTCATCTACAAAATGGTCGATCGGCTAGATTGCTGTAATTACCGCGGTATTACGCTGGTCAATGCCACCTACAAGGCGCTCTTCGTTGGTGGGTGGTTCGTTCGCTGGTCGGTGGTTATTTACAGTAGACGGAGGCACAATTTGTGTCTAAAAATAACCCAACCCATGTCGCTAGCCTAATAAGGGGGGTTGCACAGTCTCATTTTGTCCAGCGCCTCTATGGTTCAAAGGTACAAGTACCAGCGAGCCACATGCCCTGGCGGGTGTTGTGGGTTCGAATCCGTTTATAATTTCAGATTATAGCTTGGTTCGACCCATGCACCAGCATTGGACAAAAGGCAAAAGTTACAACGACAACTTGTTAAGCGTAGGTACCAATAACAACTTTTACAACTTTTCATCGTTGTGTTAGTGCGCATCATGTGCATTCTGTGTATTGATATTGGTGTCAGCTTTAGCTTTATATATTGGCTAACCGACGCGCAAAGTGTCGACTTGATGTCATTTGTTTTGTTATTTTTAATTTGCAGTACATCTTTGGTTTCGGATTATTTATTAAAAATGTAGCAATATTATGTATTGTATAGGACTTAGAATTTGCCTTAAACCTAATTGTACATTGTTTAACTTACAATATTTCATCACACATCAGTTGGAGAAAAGTAGATGATTAAATTTTATTGCCAATTATGTTGAGATATGAACCCATTGTAGCAAACAAGCGTATGTAACAAACGCTATAACGAACGCTTCCGCCATTGCGGCAGCCTAGTTTTAGGAGTTTATACAACACGTGATTGAAGGGTAAATATTTTGGTTGCGTTTAACGCCTAGCTGGGCAAACCTGGTGCGTTTTGTCCACGGGCTTTGGCGTTCTGCCTCACATAATGATTTTGACTCTTGCCAAAAATCGTCAAAAATAACAAAAAATACTGGTTTTTGTTAGGAAATTTCACGAGGAGTAAGTGTAAAAAAGGTTCCAAAGTCTTCTAGAAAACGTGGAACAAACACGCCGTTGCTCTGCAAAATTATGTTTTGCTTAAGCGGAGCA
Source organism: Sabethes cyaneus (assembly GCF_943734655.1). Classification (NCBI taxonomy): domain Eukaryota; kingdom Metazoa; phylum Arthropoda; class Insecta; order Diptera; family Culicidae; genus Sabethes; species Sabethes cyaneus. The sequence continues at coordinate 123,421,618 of NC_071353.1, read as the reverse complement.
TTTTGCACCACCTTACCCTACATGCTAGAATTACATAGACTTACTGGTCTTGAAGCCCTAGAAGCTATGTCAAATAAAATTATTTCAAATTTCCGACAAAAATCGTTGCAATCCTCTATTGCGACGATTAGGTCTCTTTATAGATCATAAGTTAGCCAGGTTAGGTATTAGCTTAATATTTTATATTTTTCCTTTTTACCTTTGTTATACTATATAACAAAGGTTTAGAAATTGGTCGAAAAACGCGAAATAGAACCAAGGCCCGGAGGGCCAATTGTCATATACCAATCGATAGGGTTCGACGAATTGAGCAATGTCTGTATGTGTGTGTGTGTGTGTGTGTGTGTATGTATGTGTGTGCAGCTCATTTTCAATCGCCTGTTTCTCGGAGATGGCTGAACCGATTCATCCACTATTACTTTTGTTTGAAAGGTATTCATGCCTAGTATATCACTATTCAGTTGTTTCGTGGTACGACGTTTCGTTTAAAAGTTATAGGCAAAAATGTGAAAACTACGTGACACGTTTTTTTCCGAAACTACACAACCAATTTTAATGATCTTAGTATCAAATGAAAGCTCTTGCTATCGTTAAGCTTTTTACCAAGTTTCATTGAAAACCAATATTCAGTTTAAAAGTTACGCTTAAAAAACCTGTTTTGACAAGGTCCAAATGATCGCCTGTTTCTCAGAGATGGCCAAACCGATTTATGCGCTATTAGTTTCATTTGGAAGGTAATATAGCCGGATAGATCACTATTGAATTGTTTTTTGATTGGACTTTTAGTTTGAAAGTTATGAGCAACCGTATACACCACACCAAAATTAACTATAATTTATAATAATTTTAACCAGGTTAATTTGCCTAATTTCAATAATTTTAATGTCAAACGAGAGGTTTTGAGACTACGAATATATATGCAAAATTTCATAAGAATTGGTTTTTCCGGTCAAAAGATATTAACTCTCGAACACTCGCTCCAACATTTGTAACACGGTTACTCGCGCGCACAATAGCCCAAAACCAAAGAAAACGCGCGCACTAGAGTTTTTACTAGGAAAAATTGGTTTCAAGTTTATCGAACTTTTCGAAGAGTTTTTTGAAATTGAATGCTCTATCGTCTGGTAGAATTTAAATTTTGACTAATCCCCCTAAAAGTGAAATAAAAAATTTATTTTCCTTCAGTTTCAATATAACGCATTGATGTGTTCTGCAAAGTTTCAGAGCATATTATTACAAGAAATTTTGTTGAAGACAGTAACCTTCTATCTCTTCAGCGAAGATAGAGAAATCTTATTTATTGTACATGCACTTGTAAAATCAGTTTTTCTATTTTAGCTCATTTTGTAATTGTTGTATGACTTTTTCATGTATTACAAAGTTGTACGAATAGTAAAAATACACAACATTGCTGAATATAGTATAGCTCTATGTCTGCTTGTTTGGGATCTGTAGAGCTTTGATTATAAAAAACACCCTAATTTTGACTCCGAATTATTCGACTACCAACACACGGATACATTTTAAACATTTTACATTTGCTGATAGTTTTGCTGTATACAGACACCATTTTTCTATATAAAGAAACGAGAGAAAATGCCAGTTGGGACCAATTGTGGTACGTCTTACGTGGTACGTACTTCGTTTCTGTGATGTCGGTTTATGCTGATCTATTTTCCTAACAAAAGTATTAATGCATCGAATAATTCTGCCATTTTGCTCATAACAAATTTATTGAAGAACATACGTTAGATAAACAATGATTTGTAACTATATAACAATATGGCAATCAAAAACCTACACTTGTTGTACAAAATACAACAGCGTGAGTAACCGAAGGTTAATAAAAATTGATGAAATTTATTCAAGAAAACTTTATTGATGTGAATCAAATAGAATGGCATTACAGGAAATTATACATAGTTCAAAAACTTATAAACTAGACCTTTACTATGCAATGTATATGTTAAAGAATAATATTTCTTCTTGCAACTTACTTTTACTTGCACTTACCCACATTAGTAACAACTTACTCAGCAATTTCATGAGAAAAAGAACTATCAAAATTTATAAGTGCTTCTATTTTGTTCAAATTTTGTAAACTTATTCAATTTCCAAAAATTTTTATGTAAACCAACGCACTATGCAACGTTAACCAATAGAAGAATTATTTTCCGAAGACGTGTCGATTTCTATCTCAAATAGCAAATAAAACCGTATAACAAAGGTTACTTTCACCACTAGGTGGATTAAATCAGGTTTTTTTCTTACATGTAGGTTTTAATACCTTCTATTAAATAGTCTTAATTGTCGTAACAAATCGTAAGAAATCATAATAATAGTAAGTAATGAAATTCTAATAGTTGAACACACAATATGATACAGGATAGTTACTCTTAAGTATTTTATGTAATCGAATATTTAACCCAATATAAAAAAAATCATTTTAGTCGAAAGACTTGAAAAAATTCAGATTTTTGAATCACCGAATCGTTTTGGTGTTAATGATACTGACAGCAAACGAAAGATACTTCTATGAATATTGTAGAATAAAATGTATTGGGTTGAAACAATTTTTTTTATACCTAATATTGAAAATATTTTGTTTTCTATATTTTGTTGGTGTGGCGAGCTGGTTTTTCATATTTTTTGAGAACTGAATAACTTTTTATCATAATTTTAAAAAAATTCTAAGTTTTATAATTTTATTTTTTTTATAAAGTTTTGATGATAAAACGAAAATGAATGGTGCATTTTTTCAACTGCAAGGAAACGGATTTTCGCAATTTTTCAGATTATTATCTTGCTAACAAATTTGTTTCGTGTAACCAGGAGACAAATAAACATAGTTTCCCTTGTAAAAAAACAGATCTTGTAATTAGGCCGCAGGAAATAGAAAAATAGGAAAAAAGTGTGCTTCTAGGGAACCGTAAAGTGAGAAAAATTTGCGGGAAAGCAACAGAAATGAAGGAGAAGACCATCGAAGATTAGAGGGGGAACTTAGCATCCCTTAAGAAATATATTGTAATTACTAACATGTCAACTTATTGCTGATTATTTTTAATGAATATATCTTAAAATGAATTCATTCTTAATAGTAAACTGTCAAGTTAACTTTGAAGTCGGTGCAATATATTACATGTCCAACCATTGGATAATACACACTTAATCGGTTCGGTAAAATTTTACCGAAATCTAAACAGCAGAACGTTCGGTAAAATTTTTTATTGCACCAAACATTATTAGTGATCTATAAACGTCGATTGGCACCATCGAAATTCGGTAAAATTTTACAGAATTCGGTACTTTTTGTTAAGTGTGTAAGTGTCCAACTATAGGACAATACGGTTTTAGAAGTGTACGACGATTGGGCATTCAAGCGTTGTCAAAATATCGCACATTTTTCCACGAAAAGCTTATTTGTTTCGTCAAAATGGCCATGTAATGTGAACATATTTTGCATCTGATTCAGATTTTTATGATTTTGTCTATTTGTAGGTAATTAATTGTTTAGAAAGTATCGTTAAACCTCAAAACTCAGGGGATTAGTTGTGCGACCATTGATAAATTAGCCTACTTGAAAATGGGACTGTTAGGCGAGTAGCGGCAGTAAACCTCACCATGCAAAACCAAAAAAGCTTTTCAGGTTGCTGGAATGTTAACGAAAACAGAGTAGAGATCCTGCATTCAAGTCAAGGTCAAGACTTCAACTATAACATTTGATGAGCATAAACACAGGCTGAAATTCGTTACTACCACCTAGTCAGCTGCGTGGCAGTTGCCCACCGTTACGCCAGTTTCAAAAACGCCTGCCAGGTATGCAACTTACCGTTTGCTTCTACACCGCCGGCACATTTGTACTATCATTTTATCACTTTCGACCTGCTTCGGAGCGAACGGCGTTATGGGCTTGACGGGGTTGAGCGTTTTCACTGCGTTCATATTTTTGCAGAAAACGTGCTGTTCGATCTCCCGCAGTCTACCGAGTGAATCATCGGCACTGGCGCTGCCGGTGGGCGGGCCACTGCCAGAAAAGTTGGGCGCCTCCACCGGTTTTGCCTTAATTTCCCGCTCGGGTTTGCGACCAGCGCTTTTGGCTTCTTCTTTGGCGATTTTTTCCTTAAAATTTTCATTCCGCCGCTGGCTGAAGTAACCCCAATGACGTGACCGTGATTGACTCTCGTGCTGAACGGCCACCACCGTTAGTCGCGTAATGTGATTCTTCGGTGACACGTTGGTTCCATTGGTAATGGTAGGTTTGATTTCGAATCGACGGGGTAGAATTTTCGGTGGCAGCACCTCGTAGTTTTTCTGACGCATTTCCACCGACAGCATTATGCGGATTCGTTTGACGCGTTTGGAGTACTTTAGGCTTTCCTTGAGGTGTTTCTTCACCTGTTTGGCTTCGATTTTGTGCAAGCGTTGCAGAATCTTTTTATCTTTTGCTTCGTTCCATCGTTTTGGGTAGCTAAAAGTAGGATGACTCAACAGGGTTTGGTTGTGCTTGGGTCTACGCCATGGAACGAGATCGAAGTTTGGGCTAGAATCGCCACTCCATGGATATTTGTTGGTTTCGGAATCCGAGTATCGCAGAATCCAATCGCCGTTTAGAACGTCTTTCGATTTTGGAATTATATCCAATGTTCTCACTGCAGGAAATTTGATTCTGTCGTTTCTAGCACTGATGGCATCATAATTGCGATCGAAATCTCTCACTAGCTTCCGGTGGTCATTCAAAGTGTGAAATTTGCTTTTCCGTAACGTTGACAGAATGGAACCGTCACGCATGAAGGATTCACTGGTTGGTTGCTGATTGAAGCAATTGTGGAATAAATTCTTCACAAACTGAATATGATTTTGCATTTTCGTCCTATGGCCATTTCAAAGCATCCAAAATCTTCAACATTTTGAGCGGCAGCAGAAGTGCGTTGTTCATAGAATTCTTTTCTATTTGCACCGCTAACATTGTCTCATCACATAAAACACTGCACAGGTTTGAGATAGCTAAATTTCTCCCACTTTTTTCACTGACGTACCCGGAAAATTTCCCCCCTGTTCGATATGTTTAATTACTTGAACCAACCACTCATAACCAATTATCGTGCCCTCACGAAACCATAACAGGCGGGTTGCCCTAATCGATAGGCTCCTAACGAGTGGCGGGGGCACCAATTCGATTTCCGCACACACGCGACTATCAACCACGAAGGGTACCGAATTTGAACACTACGGTAGAAGCAACGCCGACGCGAGGACCTAGGGATTTTCGCTGTGTCTATGGCGAGAAAGTAAACAACGTACTAACAGCGAATGAAAATTTTTTGAGCGCGAAGCCCGAACAGCAAAATAGAAGCACACGGGCGTTACGCTGCGAATAGCACTGAATGAATATAGTAGCTGCACAACGCGAACGCCACCGTCATCGTCGCCGTCGTCGTTGTCCGTCGTCCGTCGTCGTCCGGACGCATAACAGGCAAAACACCGGCTACTCTACCATGTCAATGCAAGCCATCCACCAGCAGCACCAGCAGCAGCATGTCTGTGGTGAGCGAGCAGCGCGCATTCGCGCAATGGGGAGAAAGAGCCTCAAACGCATCGCATGGTCGCTACTCGCTAGAATGTAAGTAAAACTCACGAACCGACGATACTGCAGTAGGTTGCGCTTTTGCTACTTGCGTGACGTGATGATGTTTGCTGCGAGTACGTACAATAACGGCACGCTGCTGGTGATCCGCGAATTTACCAGCCGCTGAAAAATGCCAGGGTGTCTCGATGTGTTGGTATTCACGCTGATGATGTATATAATTAATACCCCCAAAAGGGTTCGGTATACGTTTTGTTTTCAATAGAGCATACGGCATTGAAGAGAGAATGTAAATTTTAATAGAGTGTACAGTATTGAACAGAGAACGTTTTGGCATTAAAAGGAGACCCAAGTAAGGTTTTATTACACTCTTATTACCGAAATTGATCATGATTACCATTGTAAGAATGCAATAAATCTCAGATTATTACTTGGGAGAGTAATTAGACACTTTTAATTTTCGGTCCTGTTTGCTTTAATTTAGCTTAAGTACAAAAAGAATGCTAGTTAGCTCTTCTTACCTCAAGAAATTAACTTTTCGAAAGCAAGGAGCTTTGAAATAAGTGTTTCTCAAGGCGTTTTCATTAAATTTCTATAGAAGCGTGATAAAGTTGATTGCCTTTATCTCACAATTTAAAGCTCTAGTATCGTTCTACATTTCGTTCTTTGACGTTGCACGTTGACGTTGACGTTCTTTTAGTTTCGTTGCAATTCAATTTTACGCTTAATTCAATTTTAAACGTATCGTTTTGGGTGTTGAATTAGTATCTGAAAACTGCACGAATTCATGCATCACGCATAGCACACTAGATCACCGGGTGCAACAGAGACGGTCTGACGCATATGGAAAACAACTGTTTTAGAAAAAATTGGGTGAAAACGCTTCGAGAATTACTTATTTCAAAGTTTTTTGCTTTTGAGAAGTTACTAAATTTTATGAAAGACCACCACCGAGGAGAGATATATGGAAATAAGGCTCTGTATCTCCTTAATTATAGGGATTTTCATAGAGCAAACAGATGCCTAATTGACTAGGTGACAGAAGAGGGAACTGATTGGGAGGGAGCCAAGAGAGCGAGGGGGGACGGGAAATATGAGTATGAATATATACTTCGCCATAACTCCAAACGCCTGGACGGTTCTCCAACAAATTTAGCACACATGTTTTTTGACAGAAAAGAATCAGCACAGGGTGATTGAAAAAGAGGAGTGGTGCGGTGGTTGGGTGAGGAGGAAGGTTCAAATGGGTAAAGTGGTACGTTTCTCTTGCATTTGGACCGACAGCAGTTGTACTAGTGGCTGGATGGCTGCACTTCAACACGACCAGCGATGCATCAACTTTGCAGCTTTCTGAGTCCTGGTGATCAGAAGCACTTTCTTTTCCCGCAAAGATATCCACCAAGCCACCTGGAGATCATCTGAGCAGCGAACATTGAGCCAAATCGACCATATTCTCATCGATGTGCGTGTGTACATGTGTTCATGTGCGCTCAAAAGTATCGACGGTATATACCAGAAAGTAGTCCTCCTCGGTTCGGCAATTAGACAACCGGCGAGTTGTCGAGAACTACTCGCGCGTACAGGATGAACCTCTACTTTCCTCTGCGGTGTCCTCGGCCGTTGAAGACGGATGGAGAAGGATACGCTTGGTCGTCAATGACGCCGCAACCTCAACGATGAGTGAAGAAACCTCGACAGTAACTGTCAACAAACTATGGAGAGGAAAAAAAGAACTTGGAAACTATCTAAGCATTGACACGAGGGAGAATTTGGCTAAACGCGGAATGAGTTGACCTGAGGAGGAAAAAGCGATAGAAGAAGGACAGAGTTTGTGAAGGGCTGGCACAACTTTTCCGGGTTAATGATACGCGCAATTTCTATGAGAAGGTGAACCAACCTCCTAAAGGAATGTGTAGGTTCGAGTAGGGGAATCTGGTAATAAACAAGCGCGAGCTGGTCAACAGGTGGAAGCAGTTCTTCGATGAGTATCTCAACGGCAATATAGCAGAATACATCAAACGATAACAGCATGCCGACTGCCGATCGCAAGGAGATCCGGCAAAAATCGGTCAACTGAAGAACTACAGAGTCGTCGGAGATAACCGACTCCCGGTAGAACTCTACAAATGACCAAGAGCCGCTAGCAATGACACTTCACTAGATAATTTACGAGGAGGATTTGGTAGTAGGAGAAACTATCGGAGAAGTGAATGGAAGGTGTGGTTTCCCTACAGAGACTGTAGATTACAGTGGTGCCGAGACACTCAAAAACCGCTAAATTTTGAACGAAAGCGGAGAGTTACCGTTCTGATTCAAACTTCGAACACTTAAGCTATGCTGAAACTTTCTTCAAACAAAAATGTTCGAAAACTTCTTTATTCTACTCCCATAAAGGGTTTAATAGCATGACAATTTAATTATTTTCGTGTTAAAATTTTAAAAATCAGGATAAAATGTTAATTTACATTGAAAAACACTAAAAAACTGCTGTTCGGTTTTGATTCAAACTTCGAACACTTTCATGGTCGACATTCAAAGCTCGAATATTTCAGTCTCAGACATCGAACACTTGTATTACTTTGAAAAGTATTAATGTTTTTAGTGTCATTCAACTTAAATAAGTGAAATTTCATCCTTTTTCTAAACACTGTCTTTTTAAATCCACCTAACAGTGGGTGTTCGAAGTTTGAATTACACCTCAAAACGTGATTCAAACTTCGAACACTTTTTATTTAACTAATATCTTTGAAATAATGCATGAAATATTGTATTTTAACTATGCTTTAGTACATATATATCTGGCACTTACCTAATAATCGCGAAGTGGGAAGGTAAATGTTCTAAAATTAGTAAAAATATGCAAACGAAAAAACAGCTACTTTTGCACGAAACGCTAAGAGTATGCGAACGAAGTTAAAATCTGAGTTCTCACTTTTTTCCCGCGCCTGCTGATTTCTTACAAGGAGTCCTACAGTTCAATGTCATGCCTCACCGGATAGAGGATATTCTAACGAACACGGTAATGTACAATAAGCATAATATTTTATCATATTAGCGATACTAACGAGCATTTTATCCTGAAGTGTTCGAAGTTTGAGACTGTTCTAAGTTTGAATCAGAACGGTACCTTTATATATGCTGGTACTCTCCGTTTTGTTTCAAAATTTAGCGGATTTTGAGTGTCTCGGTGCCTCTGTAATCTACAGTCTCTGTAGGTTTCCCTCATCTACAAAAAACGCGATCGGCTAGATTGCTGTAATCACCGCGGCATTACGCTGGTCAACGCCGCCTACAAGGTGCTCTCCCAGATTTTGTTAAGTCGTTTACCCCCAACAGCAAGAGAATTCGTAGTGCAGTACCAGGTGGGGTTTATGAGGCCCAGTGCTACTACGGATCAAATTTTAACGATCCGACAAATCTTCCAGAAATGCCGAGAGTACAACGTGCCCACGCAACATATTTTCATGGTTTTCAGGGCAGCATACGATACAGTCGAGCGCGAACAGCTATGGCGGATAATGCACGAGAACGGTTTTCCGGACAAACTGACGCAGCTGATCAAATATTACCCTGGAGCGAGTGATGTGCTATGTGCGTGTTTCTGGAGCACACTCGCACCCCTTGGAATCGCGCAGAAGGTTGCGGCAAGGAGATGGACTGTCCTATATGATGTTCAGTATCGCTGTTGAAGATGGGTTCCGACGAGCGGGCAACGAAACGAGAGCAAAAGTAGCCAACTCCTAGCTTTCGCAGACGACCTCGACATCATTACTAGGAACCTTGGGACAACGGAGGCAATCTACGCCAGACACGAAAACCGAGGCTAAGAGGATTAACGGGAAATTAGCAGTCATTACCTTTTCGTCGGAGAGCCCAATTTCGGAAGCAGTTTTTGGGCCCAAACGCGGGGTTCTGTTTGAAAAATTATAAATACTGCTCTCTTCTTGTCAATCTGAACTCAGCGAATATATTTTCATGAAAAGAATTTTTGTTTCAAACAAAAAAACTGCTTTGGGAATTGGCAGAATCGATGACTGCTAATTTCACCTTAAGGCCTGCCCAGAATTGGTACTTTATGGATGCGTTTGCGTAAATCTGACAGTTCTCCCATACAATTCGACAGATTATCTGTCAGATCTACGCAACCGCTACCATAAAGCAACAATTCTGGGCGGTCTTTTAGGTTACAAAAAAAATGCGTCGAAATTCAAATGATAGGCTCCAGAGGAAACAATATTTGCCACCCACGGACAGTGACGGTTGACGGCGATGAACTGGAAGTAGTTGATGAGTTCATATATTTGGGTTCTCTGGTCATCATCGACAATAATACAAGTAAGGAGATTCGACGTCCCATTCACGTTGGAAGTCGAACCTACTTTTCCCTCCGCAAGACGCTTCGACCAACTTGCATACACCGCCGTACAAGACTGATGATCTACGGACTTGAGAGAGTAACTTTGCTTACGGAGGACATAGGGTAAGTTAACCTATAGTGGACGCTTTACCTATAATGAAGATCGAGTACAATTTCGGGGCTTATTAACTTCTGCTTCTTATTTCTGAGGATGTATGACATGAAACGGGTAGTATTGAACATAACACATATTTTAGTTTATCAAATTTTAGCTACTTTTGATTGTAATGCCTTATACATAATCATCTTTTTCAACAAGTCCATTATGCGGTTTACAATGCAAAATATCCGTTCAATGAATATATGAAATGGTCTATATGAAATAGACCAAACCTCGTGTTTTTAGTCTTGACCTTGAAATGCGGTCAAGCATATATTAATATTTTTTTGAAATGGTGGTTCTACAATTGATAGAGGGACGGTAGGGGGAAAGTAATGAAGAATTTTTGAATGGAGAGGAAAAAGTGGAAAGCCGAGGGGGGGGCTTATTGGTAGCTATGCTTAACAAGTTGTCGTGACTCTTACCTTTTGTCCAATGCTGGAAGGTGCAAACTATAATCTGTGATTATAACCGGATTTGAACCTACAACACCCGCCAGGGCATGTGGCTCGCTGGTACTTGTACCTTTGAACCATAGAGGCGCTGCACCATGGGCAAAAACGAGCGAAAAAACGGACGCAATTAAGATACGGCCTGCAGGCTGATAAAATATAGGTGTTTTTTTGTAAAATTTCCCGGAGAATCTTCTGGTGCCAACCCCTTTCCTGTTTGCCATCGGGAAGTGCCCCATTTCGCTCATTTTCCCCTATTTTTAACATTTTTATACACTTATTGAGCTATACCAAGCAAAGTTTTGAGAAAACAAACCTTAAAAACCTTATAATTTTGTGTAAATAAGTCCGCAGAATCGAATAGGGCTTATCCCATTTAGTTTAGAGCACAATAATTTTTTTTGGTTGAACTCACGTTACCAAGCCGACTATACCATACGGGAGCTCAACCAACGAAATTAATGTGCTCTAAACTAAATGGGGTAAACCCTATTTGATTCTGCGGACTTTTTTACATAAAAATATTAGGTTTTTAAGGTTTAGTTTAAAGAGGTCTAGCTTGGTATAGTCCAATAAGTGTGAAAAAATGTTAAAAATAGGGGAAACGAGCAAAATGGGACACTTCCCGATGACAAATAGGAAAGGGGTTAGCACCACGCGATTCTCCAGAAAATTTTACATAAGATCACCTATATTTTAGCAGCCAGTAGGCCGTATCTTAATTGCATCCGTTTTTTTGCTCGTTTTTGCCCATAGTGCGCTGGACAAAAGGAGATCGTGCAAAACCCCCCTTTTAAACTAGCGACATGGTTGAATTATTTTAGACACAAATTGTGCCTCTTCCTCTCTCTAATGTAGAAACCACCGACAGAGAAGTTTAATCTAACCTTGTTTTTACTGGCAGGACGACGACACTATACAGGCCCTTGTGACTTACAAGGTAGTGCGTGTAACGCTGTTCGTCTGTCAGCGTGTTAGCAGCGATTCTCAAGGCAGGTTTTCGGGGAAAGGCTTGTAAACGTTCGTAGACTAACCTTTAAGAAATTTCTACTTTAAACTTGGTGGCTTATGCGCCACTCCCGGTAACCCGAGAGACCACCAGTCGTGTTAAGTTTGCCCGACTAATGTTTAGCATGAGATGTTTCTCAGTGGTCGGCTAGAACGGTACAGGGGTTACGCAACTGAAAACAGATACCAAGAGAACCGCTTCGCACCGCCGTGCGATTGAACCGCTAAAAAACAGGTATGCTACTCGATCCAAACCCGCGAACGTTACGACCCGGAACGAAGCTGAAATACCAACGTGAAGGCAATGAAAGGAAGAGTGAGTGATCCTTAGAATGGACTCTGCTCAAACGTACGAATGAAAAACGTAAAATATCTTGAACTTTGTATTCAGTAACCGTATAACGTTCGGGCTGGACAATTGTTTGTAGGTTTTCTAGCACTGAGTTTATGGCCATAAACGTATCACATACCTGCGCAGGGTTTTTGACGATGCTCGACGATGCCTAGCGTTGTCCTGGTCGACGGCGAAGATGGCGACGTTACGGTCGATGGCGGTTGACTCGTCGCCGGATGTTCGTGTGTATTGGCCGAAACTAAAGGTGCGAAGGGTGGTTCGGCTGGACGGAAGGCTTCCGATTTTACTACTCACGAGAGCGACGCAATGACTAGGGTTATGCGTACCCGGGTTTTGTCCTTGGCAGGGACCAACGTGCCCGGAAGACCCCACGTACTACGTTTCCGTGATAGATCTCCCGAAACGGAATGAAACGCCTACCTCAGACTCGACAAAAGGCACGCAATTGACGACGTGTCCTGATTGTCGGCTCTCGGACCTCGGCCACGGAGTGTAACGTTAAAAAGGGCCGGTAAAACACGCGCGGCAATTGACGACCGCCGTGTACACTTTCGCAACGCAAACTTAGCGAAAAACACCACACGCCCCCGTTTAACTGCCACGAAGGCGGGCCTTAATTGCACAGACGAACGGAACGGAAAGTGGACCGTAGCACTCCAGAATCCAGCGAAAAAGAATTCCGTACAAAAAGCGCATGGAGCGCTACTGTCCAATTCGAACGAAAATACGTAAATTACTACACCAACATTTAAACAAGAATTCAAAATTTACCTTTGTACGATTTATACCACGGTACATTTCAACAGAGTTCTTCTTTGAAGGGTTTATTTCAACCACGCGATCAAATAATAACTTTATACTGGAAGATAAATAAATTTCTTAAAAACCTCACTCACTTTCAATGGTAATAGTTTTGTACCTTTGTAAAAGAATTTAAATAGCACAATGAACCCCTTGGTTAATCTTCAATATAAGAACACAAAGCTCGTAAAAACTGTATTCAACTCGATAACACTTTTAGGAACTTCTGTTCACCAGCCGATGCGTAAGCGAAATGGACGAGTAGCTTTAATATTCTAATAAAGAAACCTCGGTTCCATTATTTAAATTTTGGCGGTTTCTAGACAGCATGGCTGCGCCCACTAAACGGATAAACTAATTTAACCGTTATGTGTTCGACAGGGTACCCGGGTACCTTTTCAGCTTTCAAAGTACGAAATTCTAAAGTTTTCTTTGATCAAGGATACTGAAACTCTGTGACATCTAAGAACTAGTTAAATTGCAACTTTTCATAAAATAAGTTTTCATGTAGCACTTAAGGGGGTGGAATGGGGGGGCTTCGAATTTTTTTACCCCTTAAGTGCTCGACAAGGGTACCCGGGTACCCACAAATTGAAACGCTTGTAACTTTGGCAATTTTTGACCGATTCGGACACTTTTACCACCAAAAGATTCAGGAACTTATCCACTTCCAGTGTGGTTATAACAAAGCCGGAAGTGGTTCATCTGGTTTCCGGAAATCCGGCACTCCGAGGATGTATTCCGGAATTAAAGCACTTTTTATATTTTTGGATGTAATTATAGTAATATGGGTGTCCAAAGTTCTTCCAATTACTCCGAAAGGTCATTCTTCATTGTTTTAAAACAATACAATGATATATCCTCGGAATGGCCATTCTGCGACAAGTTCCCGTGGGACCTCCTGTGGCCATATAACTGTTTGGTTTGCAACACTGGCAATATGGGTGTCTAAATTCATGAAATTACTCCAGAAGGTCATTTTTCATTATTCTGATTCTACCTGAAGATTTTGCCAGACAGATACAAATTACATTACATGAATCTGAAACTAAATAAAAAACTACAAATAGTCAGGAAGTTTCATTTGTATCCGTCTGCGCATAGTCGCGTAATTGGGGATCAAAAATTAGGGTATTTTTTATATCAAAAGTTTTACAGTTCCTAAACAAGCAAAGGTAGAGGTATACTACATTTGGCAAAGTTGTGTATCTTTGCTATTTGTACAACTTTATAAAACCTGAAAAAGTCATACAACAACTACAAAAAAAGCTAAAATAGAAAAACTGATTTTGACGATTCACATCTAAGAAACAGGATTTTTCTCGCTGAAGAGTGTAGTATCCGTCAGTGTAAGTCACTGTTAACCGAACCTTTCGGACGACAGAGCAACAACAACCGATAAAGTCTACGTTTGTCCAAAAACTGACTTTTTGCTTCGAGCATAATATAACATGCCCCAGTATGTGTAAGTCTCATATTGAACGATTTCTTGATTTCTCTCTGTTTCCCTCATCGTTCGTACGATGAATTCTCGCAACACATGCGAGAGACTTTCAGTTACACTGAAGCAAATAATTCAGTTTCATCAGATTTATTTTTACGTTGATTCATCTAACTCGGTACATTCCCTACATTCACCCTCTTTTCTACTCCATTGAAAAATTATCTTAAAAAATTTCATTATCATCATCGTTGTCATTTTCGTCATCATCGCTATAATTTACGTCATCACCATCATTATTCTCGTTATTAACGGGAAACTAGCAGTCATTACGTTTTCGTCAGAGAGCTCAATTTCGGAAGCAGTTTTTGGACCCAAAAGCGGAGTTCTGATTGTAAAAATCTAAATACTGCATTCTTCTTGCCAAACTGAACACAGCGAATAGATTTTCATGAACAGAATTTGTGTTTCAAACAAAAAAACTGCTTTTGAAATTGGCAGAATCGATGACTGCTAATTTCACCTTAACATTATTATATTTGTCATTACTATCATTTTTGTCATACCTATCATTTTCATAATTAGTTATCATCATTTTCGTCATTTCCGTCTTTCTCGTCATTTTCATCATCTTCATCGTATTCGTCATCACCTTCGTTATATTCGTCATTGTAATAAATTTGCTTCCATTACAATTTTCATCATTACCATCGATTTTGTCATTGCCATCTTAATTTCCGTAGTTTCCATCATTATTCCCATTTTTATTTTCATCGTTTCCATCATCGTTTTCGTCATTTCCATCAGCATTTTCATCATGACCATTTTCATTTTCGTTATCATCATCATTTTCCTCATTATTTTGATTTTTGTCAATTCCATCGTTATTTTCGTCACTACCAACATCGTTTTTTGACATTACCATCATAATTTTTTCATCACCATCTTTAATTTCATCATTCTCGTCACCACCTTCATCGTATTCATCACCTTTAATTCGTCATTATCATCTTCGTTACCATTAAAATTCTGGTCTTTACCGTTTCCGTTTTTGTCGTTTCCATCTTCATTTTCGTCATTATCATCATCATTTCCGTCACTACCATCATTATTTTCATCATCATTTTCGTCATTTCTATCATCATTTTCGTTAACACATTTTATCGTATTCGTCATCCCCTTCATCATCTTCGTAAATATAATCATCATTTTCGTCATTTCAATCATCATATTCGACATCGCCTTCATCGTATTCGTCATCACTTTCATTATATTCGTCATTATCAACTTTATTCTCGTCATTATCATTTCCGTCAATTCCATAATCATTTGCAACATTTTCGTTTCCATTACAATTTTCGTTATTACCATCATTACCATATTCATCATCTCCATCATTTTCATAATTATAATCATTTTCAACATTCCATTATAATTTTCATTTTCTTTATCGCCATTTCCATTTCTATTTTCGATATCATCGTTTTCGCTACAAACTCATGCCACAATGTGTTGTGAAAATCAAGCTTTAGTTACCAATATCTAAATTACACTGTATTTCGTCCTTTTCATTTCGATACTCAGAAAAAAACTGGCAAAAAGACGCACACAACCAAGAAAGTTCCTCTCAATGGAGCTATCGCACACAAGCGATTCAAACGCACACGAGCGATTTTCAACAGCCCTCCCAGAGGCGTTCAATATACGCATACCAACGTATTTCAATAAAGTAAGACGCGCCCAAGCGAATTACTATAAGTCCCGCTCAGAGGAGATATCGCACTCAAGCGATTCAAACGCACACGAGCGTTTTTAATAGCCCTCCCAGAGGCGTTCAATATACGCATACCAACGTATTTCAATAAAGTAAGACGCGCCCAAGCGAATTACTATAAGTCCCGCTCAGAGGAGATATCGCAACCAAGCGATTCAAACGCACACGAGCGTTTTTAATAGCCCTCCCAGAGGCGTTCAATCTACGCATACCAGCGTATTTCAATAAATTATTCTGCCTTCTCAGAGGCGCACGAAGCATGCGTACACAAACCAAACAGACGCGCACAAACGTCTTTCGTTCCGTTTCAAACAGGCGTTTGCCAGACGCCACCAATTATTCACTGAATAATTTAACCAGAAACTATACTCACTCTTTGGGAGCATTTTCCTTCTGCGCCAATGTAGTATCCGTCAGTGTAAGTCACTGTTAACCGAACCTTTCGGACGACAGAGCAACAACAACCGATAAAGTCTACGTTTGTCCAAAAACTGACTTTTTGCTTCGAGCATAATATAACATGCCCCAGCATGTGTAAGTCTCATATTGAACGATTTCTTGATTTCTCTCTGTTTCCCTCATCGTTCGTACGATGAATTCTCGCAACACATGCGAGAGACTTTCAGTTACACTGAAGCAAATAATTCAGTTTCATCAGATTTATTTTTACGTTGATTCATCTAACTCGGTACATTCCCTACAAAGAGATAGAAGGTTACAGTCTTCAGCAAAATTTCTTGTGATAATATGCTCTAAAACTTTGCAGAACTCATCAATGTGTTATATTGAAGCTGCCGAAAAATAAATTTTTTATTTCACTTTTAGGGGAATTATTCAAAATTTGAATTTCACCATACGATAAAACTTTTAATTTCAAGAAACTCTCCCAAAGGTTCCATAAACCTAAAATCAAGTTTTCCCACTCAAAACTCTAATGCGCACATATTTTTGGTTTTGGACAACCGTGAAGCCCCACGGGAATATGTTCCGGAATGGCCATGCCGTGGCAAAATCATCAGATAGAATCATAATAATGAAAAATTACCGTCTGTAGTAATTTCATGAATTTAGACACCCATATTGCCAGTGTTGCAAACCAAACAGTTTTATGGCCACAGGAGGTCCCACGGGAACTTGTCGCAGAATGGCCATTTCGAGGATATATCATTGTATTGTTTTAAAACAATGAAGAATGACCTTTCGGAGTAACTGGAAGAACTTTGGACACCCATATTACTATAATTACATCCAAAAATATAAAAAGTGCTTTAATTCCGGAACACATCCTCGGAGTGCCGGATTTCCGGGAACCAGATGAACCACTTCCGACTCTGTTATAACCACACTGGAAGTGGATAAGTTTCTGAATCTTTTGGTGGTAAAAGTGTCCGAATCGGTCAAAAATTGCCAAAGTTACAAGCGTCTCAATTTGTGGGTACCCGGGTACCCTTGTCGAGCACTTAATGGTGTTTTTTTTGTCGAACACATAACGGTTAAGTATGGCGAAATGAGTACCATATTTTCTCTTGCACACCTTTAGCAGCATAATACTAAAGTGACATCTAGTGGTCGTTACCGATTTGTGTTTTATCGAGCTTTACTTCCAGGATACGAAATATTTCACGAATGCAATTAGAATAAATCATCGCACGTGACTTATACAGTACGAGCGTTGCCTGTATTCCGGCGTTCTCCGAAATATTACGTTCGCGAAACTTTTCACATATGAGCAAACCTTTTAGTCGAGCTGAGCAAACATTAAAAGTCTGATGCAGATAAAATTTATTATCTAAATTTCGGCGTAAAATCCACAACATGTTACAGGCTCCGTTCCTATGTAATAGATCAAACCTCGTGTTTTTAGTCTTGACCTTAAAATGCGGTCAAGCATATATTGATATTTTTTTTTGAATGCAAAATATATCGCCATTACTAGATTCTTCCCATGCAAAATACATTAGAATTGTTATAATGGACTCGGTCATTATCCTATTGTAGACCACAATGGTCCAAAAATAGAAAACGGACATTTCAATCTGTTTTGTTTTAAAAAATATGTAAAATATAGAGATCTGCAACATAACCCGATATTTTTTCAGGCTTAATCGAAGGTTACTGATATTGTAAGTGCTATTGATTGGGTGTTTAGCATTACCAGTTGAAAACAATTCATTGAAGAAGACACGAGCACTGAATAGTCAACTAATGCTTAATATACCCTACGTGCACTTGCCGTATTTGAACGAAAAATATTACGGACTATTTTTGGGGGAGTACAAACTGAAAGTGGAGAGTGGCTTAGGCGTATGAGCCAAGGGTTACAGACACTAGTTGGAGAGATTCACATCGTATACCTGGTGATAGTTGAGAAACCACGGTCAGCCGGCCACGTCGCAAGAGCCCCACCGGCA
Source organism: Sabethes cyaneus (assembly GCF_943734655.1). Taxonomy (NCBI): domain Eukaryota; kingdom Metazoa; phylum Arthropoda; class Insecta; order Diptera; family Culicidae; genus Sabethes; species Sabethes cyaneus. The sequence continues at coordinate 123,403,275 of NC_071353.1, read as the reverse complement.
CCGGGAATAGAGAGGTCCAACGTGCTAGATGGCTCGACCAGGTTGAAGCCGACTTGCATGTGTTGAGACGCTCGACGGATTGGCGATGAGTAGTCCAGGAGCGAGTACAGTGGAGAGAAATTCTTGATACGGCAAGAGCCACCCCGACTTATATGCCGTTAGAACATGAATACTTGCAAAATGCTATCTTTTGATAAAAAATACTCAATACGCACATCTTTTATGATTCAAATGATATGCGAACCATAAAAATATATTTATTATTTGTTGGCGTTCAAAATTTTTTGTGTGACGATCTAATTTGCTTTCAAAGCATGCCACCCTGTTATAGTAAATTACGGGAATTTAACTTGCCGCTTCACCATTAGTTCCTGGACTTGAAGGCGGCGTACGATTCAGTTAAGCCAAATTAATTGCGGCGGATTGAGCTTGATCGTGGTTTTCCAACAAAACTGATTAGTCTGATACATGTTACCGTTGATGGATCAAAATCAAGCGTCAGGATAGCTGATGAGATATCGGACTCGTTTGTCTTGTAACATTGGATCGTTTGAAGCAAGGTGATGGCTTATCGAATTTGCCGTTCAACAGGATGTATTGGAAGTATTGGAAGGTGTGTTATTCGAAAGGCAGATCTGCAAAGAAGCAGTAGATCATTATCTCGAAATCTCATGTTCCTTAGGTTCGTGAATGGATTAACACCATCAAAGAACTATGGAAGAGGCTTATGTGCATCTTAAGGAGGAAGCTGCGAGGATATGGTCAGCGCCGTAGCGTGCGGTTGGCCAGACTGGCCCCCGCCAAAGGCGCTAGCACTTCGGAGGCGCCGAAAAGGGCATGCATTTCAGTGAAGCATTAGAAATAACACATGCATGTTATCAGTTCATTCGCATGCAGCAGCCATGGCAAAAGCAGTCAAACAATTACGCTCGTTGATTTGTTTATACTATCAGCGCCACTCCGGAGCGAACAAGTTGGACATGGTGAAACTCTTCGTATCCCCTGAATAGAGCCAATCTGGCATTTACAACATCCTCTCCCGCGAGAAAGCTTTGAACGAAAGCCTGTTTCCGGCCGCCCGACAGTGCTGCACGACAGTAACGTGCAGCAGAAGCTGAAGTTGAAGACAGAGAGCTAGGTGTTCCGCGCCTTGGGCCAGGAGATCGGGGCCACCGGCTAAACGGTGAAAAAGTACTTGGCTAAAATGGGCATGTTTATGCAGAAGCATCACTCGAGGCAGGATGTCTCTGAGTAACAGACAATCGCCCCGGGAACGGCCTATCACGCCAAGAGATCACTTGGGGAGATGAACCGGCTGAAGTTAAACGTTATACCGATGATCACCAACTTTCCCAACGTCCTGCAACTGTAACTAATAGAAAATTTTTGGGCGAAGCTCAAAGGGAGCATTTATTCCAATCATTTTGTGGTCAAAACGGAGAAGGAGCTGATCGCCTAGGCCACGAAAGACTTGACTTATATGATGCTGACGTCTATCTTTTGATCGACCATAGCGATGGTTTCGGTGAACCGCTGAATGTCACCTGGCAGGGCGTCGAAGCATTTTTGTTGAAGGTTTATAAACGTTGGATTTAAGGAAAATTTGTTTCATTGAATTGTCTTTTGTATTTTTTCATCGCCATCCGAAATTATTCAACTTTTCCAATTACATATGTTAAGTGCAGCAAAGTATTGGACAAGGAGCGAATACGAAAAAACGATAAACCTGGATGGAAGACTGATTCAGGAAACGAGTGGGCGTCAAATTGAGTTTCCGCCAAGGGCTACACAATGTCACACTACGGCTCTGAATTATTATTATAAACTCTAATAAAACGAAGCATACGGCGCACTGTGGGATGAAAATGAAACTCAAATCTAAGTGGACAAAAGTAAATGCGCTAAAACCGTTAGTCCTAGGTATATAGTATGTTCGGAGTAAACTTGTTATTTTAACTTCCGCATTTTTTGGTGTACATGACATTAGGATGACCATCACAGTAAGCGAGTGCAAAATATAAACTTTTTTATGGCTCAAGTTAGCTGAACAAAATGTTCAACAAAGTTAAAGAACATTAAATTTTAAGTATCTTTGCTAAAAAAATGCAAGTTCTATCTCTTATGGTTGATGGGGTGGAGCTATTAAAAGTTTTTTGGTCGGCGTGGACCTAACAAATCCGTTTTTTCTTTATATCTTCTTTCCTGTTTATTTCTCACAAATCATGCCTTCTGAGCACTTTCACACGAATGGAAAATGCACATTTTGTTTGAAGGAATCAAGACGCTATCTCCTTCGGTTCCGAAGCTACAGGCATTTATTCTGAAAAAATATGGTTTTTTCAAATGTCAATACCGTAAAAACTGCTCAAAAGCAGCAAATCAAATTTTGTATAGATGTTTAGTAATATATTGGCCTCCGAATCACATCGGTCCAGGTTGGCCCTACTCAGGGAAAATTTTCAAAATATTTTTTTCTTGTTCATCGGATTTTAACCTTTTGATGGTGAATACTTCCCGATATCCAGAGGGCTGGGAGAGGCTGTTAGAGTCAATAGGATCGTAGCAACTGGCCCTGCAATTGTCCTGTACTCTAACAGCTGGCTGCGAAGTCTGTCGTATAAAAACACAAGGCAAACTTTCGTTAACGGAATGTAGCACCTACGATTTGCTTTTACTTCTCGATATCATTACCTATTCTGCATTCCTGAGTTACGGTAGAAAAACTATCGACCAATCATGTGCCATCGTCAATCGCACCACGAAAAATTAAAATTATTTTGTGCACATTCACAGAAACACTCCTGACGTACACTAACTTAATAAAACATGTTCATGAGAACCCAAAACTGCGTCTCTAACAATTCAGTTATTATTCATCTAAAACACGGCCAACAAGCATCCGATTTGTAGTTTTAATTACTTCTCTAACGCTCCCATTCCATTCGGCAATTAAGGGGTTTCTGTACTAGCCTAGCATTACTTCATTAGTGCTAGCTCCAAGACAGAAGAATTATTCGGTCGAGTAATTTTGATTCCTCAAGCGGACGTATTCTCGTTAGACGAATGGTTACCTCTGTCCCCGGCCCGGTCTTTCTCCGTCTCAATTAAAGCTCGTCCGATTCAGTCTTCTTCTTCTACTTCGCTCTCGAATTAGGCCATACCGCCAGTTACAATACGCTAGGCTTGTCAAACTTTGAGGGGATAAAGAGCGAATAATTACACGCCCTGCTTGGCACCTGCCTGCGCTCTGGCTTTGACTCTGGCATCGAACATCGAAAACCGTTCTTTCTCCAGTTCCCATGACCCTTGTGCTTCGCGGCGGCGGTCGAATTCTATGCGGGTGTGATGCAATATATAGCGATACCAGTGGGAACGATACACACCGGAAGAGCACTAGACGAAGCCAATCGAAGGTCAATATCCTCACCGGTGCTGCTTCTGCTGCAGCAGATACAAACGATGGCAAACGGTGGAAAATGCAAATACCTATACTAATCAGTACCCGTAGGATGCCCCATTCAGGTGCCAGGGGGCATACTGCAAGTTGCTTGGTGCAAGAGCAATTAGTATTGTTTTACATGCGAAACAGATGTTTTTCCCAGCAGTCGTGCGCTTTGATCGAACATAAGGTTTTTGCGCCGGGAACTGGTTCAATATTTGTCCTTTAAAAGATGTTGGATCTGTTGCATATTTGTTTCCTTGAAGGGTGTAAAATTAAGTTCAGCTGTTTAATAAAATTTATAAAATTATTTTTGCTCGTTTGTAAAAATGTTTACAATATGCAGAATAAAGAGTTCAGCCAAACGTTCAAAATTCGATTCCCTCACGTGACAACTAACACAACATCTGCATGCGTTGTCTAATTCAGAATGTTACGCATGAGGATTATCTGCTTAAAAGTTTTTATGCGCGCGTGTTTTGGATCGTGAAAACAGAACAGAATCTACCAGCAGGTATGCGAGTAACTTGGGGGAAATGTAATTATGTACTATTCATACAGGTACTGTCGCTGTCAGCGAACTGATATCATCCGGCCACCTGTTACAGACTGTAGGCACCAGTTCGGACGGAACTGGAGGACAACTGAACGAATGACTCCAGACTGAATAGAATTGACGAACAAGCGCAAGAGAGTATGACTAATTCAACACCATACGGTGTGGTTTGATGTAGAAGCACATTCTCTTGCTCGCAATTATGCAGGCCCTTCGGTGAATAGTTTTTGTTTGTGAATTTAACGATATAGTTTGCTGTTGTGGGTTAGTGGGAAGAGCATGTAATCAAATGTTTATTCCCTAGATGGATTTTTTTCTCATATACTACAGACCCAATCGACTTCGAATTTTTAATACCTTTTTAATTAAAATGTGCTACAATTCTGATATGTTTGTTCGCAAACAGAAAGAACACAAAAAAAACTGGCCGGTGGTGTAATGGTATTGCACTCGACGCGAGATTGAGAGTTGTGGGTTCAAGCGTATCATTGTTCCCAGTTCTTCCAATGTTCGTTCTTCACAAAAACACAAAAACAACACGCAGAAGTTCTGATGTTCAACTTAGTTCCGATTCTGTACGACTACACTCCGTTCCAAATGAGAAAAGTTCACCTTTTTCAATAAGGTCTAATTGTTATTCCGTTCCGGAAGCATTTAATGACTTAAGTTATGATTGCAATTTGTATAAATCCGAGATTAAGTGTCAGTGACCGCAGCAAAAGTTGATCCGGAGTCGATAGGAAATTGTTAGATGCTGGAATTATGCGATCTTTTCCGCATTTCCGGTTGCAATGAGTAAGAATTTTGCTGCGTTTCGGATTGTAATTGTAAGATTGTAAACATTACATTACTAACAAAGTTAATTGATCGAGACGATCAAAGGTCGGGAATGGCCGAATTCTAGCATAATTCAGGTTGCGGTACGTTATGTAGCACGTTTATGCATCCTACTCCGTTTCACTCCTGTTCTATTACGCATGTTTCCGTCATTCAAGGCGCAAATTAGTACGTCAAATTCGCGCCAAAATTGTTCTGCATGTGTATAGAGAGCTACGACATGAATCATGAATTCTGAATTGTACAGTCGCTGCGAAAGGACGCAAATTGCGGCACCTTATGTAACGACACATTCTAAAGCAACGAGATCTGATTTCATCGATTTTTTCTTAACACTTTAAACTCACCATTTAAATAAAAGAGGAAAGGAAACAATACAAAACATACAAATATTTCTGAACAGTCAATTATGTTGTATACAGCCTGGGATTGTCCACCAGAATTTTTAACCTTTTTCTCTAGTCATCACCAAGCGCGAGGTCACCCTGAAACGCGAGGTTCCGTTCCACCGCACGGGTTTGCCGGCCTAAACGCTGGTTCTGGCCAGAACTGCAGGGGAGCGGGAAGAGCATAGCACAGTGCCAACCCCTGCACTGTGCCCTGGGGTGACACGGATCGTATTGTGATGGCGAAAGCCAAACGACCTCAGACAACTAGGGAGATGTACCCGGTTAAGCTGAGGGCTATCGTGGAGAGACTTTTTCCCACATACGAGCTTACGATGTGGCCTCAACACCGTGCAGCGTATAAGAGCGGGACAATGCCGACGGTCTGCAAGTCTCTAACGATAAGCTAGTACTTTTGGCTAGACAGCTAAAAATCAAGAAGGCGCCCGGTCCGGATGGAATCCTTAATGTGACCCTGAAGACTGCAATACAAGCGCTCCCGGACTTGTTTAGGATAGTGCTGCAAAGATATCTAGAAGATTATCACTTCCCGGACCAATGGAAACTTAAGAAGCTAGTGCTAGTACCGAAGCCAGGAAAACCAGTATGTCTGCTGGGTATGCGGGAAACTCCTAGAAATGATAATCCTGAACAGGTTGACGAAGTACATGGAAGGTGAACACAGTCTGTCGAAGATGCAGTTCAGGTTCAGGAAAGGAAAGTCTACTGTAGATGCTATCCGGACAATAGTCGAGCGAGCCGCGAAGTCATCCAAACAGAAGCGAAGAGGAGGTCATTTTTGCGCCGTTGTAACAATCGACGTATGAAACACCTTCAACAGTGCTAACTGGGAGGCTATTACCGAGTCGCTGAGTAGAATGCATATCCCAGGATATCTATGCAGAATTCTGAGGAGTTACTTCCGGAGCCGGATGCTTGTCTACGAGACCACCAAAAGGAGTAAGACGATGAACATTACGTCGGGAGTTCCGCAAAGTTCCATCCTCGGGCCTGCACTCTGGAACGGGATATAAAATGGTGTGCTTAACTCCGCCTGCTAATGACTGATCTCTGTAGAGGCACGTTCGAACGAACCCGAAGGTACTGAGAACCAGAGCAGAGGGTCCAAAGCCCCTAAAAGGAGCTATTATCCATGGCTATTATGTAAAGGTCTGAATGGATAAACCCCTAGTTTAAGGCGTGATGATCCGTGTCGAGGGATGAATGGGGATGAAAGGGTTCTATAAATACTCAGCCACAACGGAACCTGTGGAGTACCAGGGCGCCATCCACAGTAATTTGCCATTGCTGTATTAAGCCAGTCATTAATGCAGTGGATCATTTCTTACCGAGCAGCCTCTCTCTGCCGGAAAACAAAGAAGCGAAGGGGAGGAAATGAGTATAGGGGAGGAACAAGACCTGAACGATGCGCTAGCAGAAGTTCAGTCCTGTTCCTCGTCTATCCTCAACACTCTGACTCGTTGTGAGTCGACAGACGTGGATGTATCTCTAACTCTCCATTCACGGGTCCAGATTCACTCTGCCGAATCTGTGACTGTGTGCAGAAGGGTGGTGAGCTGAAACAATGGGAGAGCCGAACAGTCATGACCAATTGGATGGCCGTACAATCGCTCAAACAATCAAAAAAAAATTATAACGTCAAGTATTAAGGTTACTCAAAAGTTTCTGTGTCTCAATAAGAGAGATCTCAGTACACTTACCGGTGACCGGACATTGTCCGAGTAAATATCATATTCGAAATTTCGGTTTGGACAAGATGATATTTTTCGCCGTGTAATGGAACACATGCTCTGCAATTGTGGAGCACTAATAGGACGCAGACTGCAGTATCTCAAAAAGGGCCTACTAAAGTCTGGGGAGGTCTGGTTTGCGTCGCCGATTAGGGTATCAGGTATCAGGTATCAGCATCTTTGGCTCGAGCAGCACGTTCCTCACAATCATGTGGAAGATTTGTGCCTTGCCCATCTTGCCCGTGTCATCATTTACCTGATGAGGACGGGAAGGAAAACAGGAGGAATAGGAAGGGGTGGATGAGGAATTTGGACAAACACAAACATATATATACCGAGAGATTTTTGTACCCCCGAGGGGATACTGCAATCCTTGGTAGTTAACTTATCAAAAGTACACCCCCTGGGGGGTATACTCATGATAAATAAGAGCTTATAGCCCAATACCGCAAAGGAACATCAAAATGTCTCGTAATTTTAGTTTCCTAAAATCCGATTCATTTAAGACGTAGGATCCAAAGATCCTATGACGCAATTGTGCTACTGCAGGACAGTTGCAAATTACGTGATATGGTGTACCGTAGTCGGATTCACATAAATTACAATGAAACGATTCAGCTCGCTGAATCGTAGCCATATGATAATTTAGTCTGCAGTGACCAGTCAGTGATCTGACAAGAATACTGCAATTTACCTTTGAGTGTTGCAAAAGAAATTTCGCAACCTTCACACAAGGCTTAACAATGAAACTTTTCGTTTGACGACAAGTTTCAAGATTTTCCCAATAACGTACATGTTCAGATGAAAACCAAGATCGAATCTTTTGTTTTATCCAACATGCCGCAATTGGTAAAGCAGGTTCCGGTCCGAAAACCGACTTTTCTGCTCCAGATCTTACTAGTTCATCAGCCCATTCATTTCCGGTTATACCAGAATGGCCAGGAACCCAAACCAGATGAACGGCATTTAGAATGCTTAGTTCTTCTAATTGGGTGTGGCAGGCGATGACTGTTTTAGATTTAGAATTAGCCGCACAAAGGGCTTTTATAGCGGCTTGACTGTCAGAACAGAAGTAGATAATCTTGCCTATCAGTTCTTTCTGAAGTGCAAACTGAGCTCCGCACATAATTGCAAAGATTTCAGCTTGAAAAACGGTGCAGTAACTACCCAACGAATAGGATTCCTCCAATTCCAGCTCACGGCAGTAAACACCAGCACCCGCGCGACCTTCGTACAAGGAACCATCGGTATAACAGACCACATAGTCGGAAATTTTCCTTTCCATGTAGCCTGACATCCAATCCTCTCTAGGAGGAAAGTCACTTGAGAAAGTCCTATACGGGAAAGTACGCATGAGCGTTGCATCGCTAGGAGCAAGGGCAAACTTGTCCTCAGCAACAATTTGCGACCACAGTCGAGTATGACCAGTGGAACCGTCCACAGACTGCCAAAGGCCAATCGCGTGTAGTCGATAAGCACATATTAGTGCCTCTTGCTTCAGGTGGAAGTGTAGAGGTTTAATATTGAAAATAGCTTCTAGGGCGGCAGTAGGAGTTGTAGTAAATGCACCAGACATTGCCATTAAACACATCCTTTGAAGATGGTTTAGCTTTGTCTGGACAGTCACAACTTCCCCTCTCTGCCACCATACAAGACAACCATACGCCAGTATTGGTCTGACAACGACCGTGTATAACCAGTGTATGTATTTGGGTTTAAGCCCCCAAGAGTTGCCAATTGCTCGTCTACATTGCCCAAAGGCCATGCACGCTTTTTTAATTCGGAAGTCAATATTTGTGGACCAGTCAAGCTTGGAGTTGAGAATCAACCCCACGTACTTCACTTCGTTCACAACATCAACATCCGAATCGTAAAAGCGCAGAGCGCGAGCTCCATTGGTATTTCTACGTCTTGAAAATAAGACGATAGATGTTTTGCTCGGATTTACCGAAAGTGCAGTTTCTCGGCACCACGTTTCCACGACGCGTAGTGCCTGCTGCATTAAGTCAAATAATGTGCTTATGCACTTTCCAACTACTAGGATGAGATAGTCATCCGCAAAACCATATGACGGATAGCCTAGACCATTGAGTTTCCTCAATAGGCCGTCCGCCACAAGGTTCCATAAAAGAGGCGAGAGAACGCCACCTTGTGGACATCCACAAACACTTTGCTTCCAAATGCTTGCTTGCCGTAAGGACGAAAAAAGCAATCGGTTACTAAGCATTTGTTCTATCCACTTTATGATTATTGAAGGCACATTATGATAACGAGCAGCCTCCAAAATGGAAGCGAAAGATACGTTATCAAACGCGCCTTCAATATCCAAAAAAGTTCCTAAGCAAGATTCCTTTTGTGAAAAAGCAACCTCAATTTTATCCACCACATCATGTAATAAAGTGGTTGTAGACTTGCCACTTTGATAAGCATGCTGTGCTGAATGAAGAGGAACTTCTACTAAGCTTGTTTCGCGGATGTGGTGATCAACAATCCGCTCAAGTGATTTAAGCAAGAAAGACGTAAGACTGATTGGTCTAAAACTTTTGGCTTGCTCGTATGTCGCGCGTCCACCTTTAGGAATAAACTTAATGGTTATTTCACGCCATTGAGTTGGGATGTACCCAATAGCAATACTACACACAAACATCCTTCTCAGAATGTGTTTGAAGTACTTGAATCCTTTTTGCAGTAGAATAGGGTATATTCCATCTGTTCCAGGAGATTTGTATGGAGAGAAGCTGTTCACGGCCCACTCAATCGCTTCAGTTGTGACAAGTCTCCGAGCAAAAGCCCATGAGTCTAAGCCACCTAAAACGATTTCTGGATCGTTTCGAACTTCAGGTTCCACACAGCCCGGAAAGTGACTATAAAAGAGACATTCCAGGATTTCATTGTCATTCGAACAGTATTCACCGTTCGAACTTCGAATGTTATTAACCTGATAATCTTTCGATTTTGACAGTATTTTATTAAGTCGACTTGCCTCGCCGAAACTGGAAACGTTGCTACAGAACCTGTGCCAGCTCGTGCGTGCTGAAGATCGTAAAGCCTTTGCATAGGCTTTCCGGGCCTGCTTGAAAGGCTCCACGCCATCCCTCCGACGTCTATTCCAGGCTCTCCTGCATCGTTTCTTTAGTTCCGCGAGATGAGAGTTCCACCATGGTGTTCCTCTAGTCGTTTTAATAGTTTTTAGTGGGCAAGCTACTTCAAAAGCTTCCGCAATAAAAGATGTTGTGACATCTACAGCCACATCCAAGTCGATCGATGACTCAATCGTCGGTTCGAATCCTTGAAATTTCGTCGCCAGTTCCTCCTCAAAGAGTTCCCAGTCAGAAAATCTCGGATTGCGAAATGTTGCAGCGTTCAAGGAGACACCCAAATGATCAAAATATATAAAGCAATGATCAGATATTGGTGTCTCATTTGAAACATGCCATTGTGCCAACTCATGACTGATCCTGTTAGAGCAGAGTGTTATATCTAACACTTCCTCTCTACCAGCTCGTATGAAAGTTGGACAATTGCCAATGTTGAGTATTCCAAGGTTGGTACCACTCAAATATTCCATCAAATCAGAGCCTCTCAGATTGATATCCGAGCTGCCCCAAATGATGTGATGGGCATTGGCATCACTGCCTACAATGGTCGGAAGCCCACTAGATTGGCAGTATCTCACCACATTTCTGAAATCGTCGCTGGGAGACGGTTCATCGTGTGGTAAGTATGCAGAACAGTAGACATAGCGCCTATGGACATCATCCACGACGAGTTCTACTGTGACTGCACAAATATCTCGAGTAGTCAACTCAGAGATAAGGCATGCACTTATTGACCTATGCAACAATATGCATGCCCTGGGCATCAAACGAGGATTTGTCATACCAGTTTTGCTGAAAACAGCAAAGTTCTGGTTTCCAATATCCGTCGAATGAAAGTACCCCTTGCGAAAATATGGCTCCTGGACCAATGCGATGGTGACAGAGCCATTAAAAAGTTTTTCGCATAAATACAAATTTGCTGCCCGTTTGTGTTGAAGATTTATTTGTGCGACTCTAACTATTTGACTAGCGGAGTATATGCACAAACAATCTCCAACACAGATCAGACAGCAAATTGTAAGCGAAGCCAATTAAGTTGGCCAGAACGCACTTGGCGTAAAACCCATAAGGGAAATTGGGCAGGACTACTATGCTGTTCCCACGAAACGCAAGGGACAACAAAGATCGACCGTACCAGAGCCCCGCATGGCACAGTAGGGGCAAGATGCCCAAAGCACTCCGTTCGCGACTGGCATGTTTTCACCCCTCCAGCCATTCAGTCATCGGCACGGAGATAGACCTTGACTTAGGGGCACCTGATTTGCCGACTCCCGGCAGGATCAGGTCCCGTGGCTCAATTTTTGCCCAAACGTACAATTCGGCACCAACCGCCAAAGGGCGTAAGTGCAGATTGTGTAAAACAGACCGATTGGATTGGAATGGGGATGAAAGGGTTCTATAAATACTCAGCCACAACGGAACCTGTGGAGTACCAGGGCGCCATCCACAGTAATTTGCCATTGCTGTATTAAGCCAGTCATTAATGCAGTGGATCATTTCTTACCGAGCAGCCTCTCTCTGCCGGAAAACAAAGAAGCGAAGGGGAGGAAATGAGTATAGGGGAGGAACAAGACCTGAACGATGCGCTAGCAGAAGTTCAGTCCTGTTCCTCGTCTATCCTCAACACTCTGACTCGTTGTGAGTCGACAGACGTGGATGTATCTCTAACTCTCCATTCACGGGTCCAGATTCACTCTGCCGAATCTGTGACTGTGTGCAGAAGGGTGGTGAGCTGAAACAATGGGAGAGCCGAACAGTCATGACCAATTGGATGGCCGTACAATCGCTCAAACAATCAAAAAAAATTATAACGTCAAGTATTAAGGTTACTCAAAAGTTTCTGTGTCTCAATAAGAGAGATCTCAGTACACTTACCGGTGACCGGACATTGTCCGAGTAAATATCATATTCGAAATTTCGGTTTGGACAAGATGATATTTTTCGCCGTGTAATGGAACACATGCTCTGCAATTGTGGAGCACTAATAGGACGCAGACTGCAGTATCTCAAAAAGGGCCTACTAAAGTCTGGGGAGGTCTGGTTTGCGTCGCCGATTAGGGTAACAACGTTCGTAAACCAAGTCATCCCTGATTGGCACCTGTCTTGCTCCAGCTACTAGCCTACCACTTCCTTGTAAGTGTAAGCTTGAAGCGTAAAATAAAAAAATAAACAGGGCATTTCACAATGGTTCAAAATACTGGACGCAATGGTAAGAGTACCCAAGAGAAGAGGGAAAAATGGTGTACTGACTTTGAAGCTACCCAGAGGTGCGGTGATCGTCGGTTTTGCGGATGACATAGTGTTATCGGTGACCACCAAGTCACCAAAGGAGGAAATGCTGGTGATAAAGGCAGTTGGAAACATCGAGCACTGGCTGTAAGGGACAAAGCTACAAATTGCTCATCATAAAACGAAAGTCCTGTTGGTCGGTAACTGCAAAGCATTACAGCTGGCTGTTACTGTTAACAGAGAGCACGTCATTACCTCAGCACGTGCTGTCAAGCACCTGGGAGTAATGATACAGGGTGTCTACTAGTCTAGAAAAACCTGGAAAACCGGGAATCCTCAGGAAATTTCACCCATTCTCAGGGAATTCATAAAGTCTACCGCAATGTTTTCCTCACAGCGCTGGATAACGGCCCTACCCTCTATCTAATCCAATTCAGAAATCTAGTCTGGCCCCAGAGGATTAAATCCCGGTCAATTCATCCAAAATGAAACCAGCTGCGTTGGTCAGAACGACCGATGGTGGCATAAATTTTAAAACACTTTCGGAATGCGCGGCCCGGTTTCTCCAAGAGTGTGCGCAACGAAATTGAAGTTAACCAAAATCTTAAACTGTTTCGCAGTTTCCCTTGTGGCTCAGGGAATGAAAATTAAACTTATAAACGTTTCCGTGTAGTTTGCAGAAAATCACCAATTCGGTGCTGCGAGAACACAGCGTGCGTTGGTAAGCAATGAAATTAATATTTTTTTGAAACGATGGTTTTTACAATTGATGGAGGGACGGTAGGGGAAAGTAATGAAATTTTTTTTTTGGGAAAGGAGGGGAAAGAGTGAAAAGGAAGGGGGGGGGGGGGTAATAGGTAGCTACGCCTAAAAAGTTGTCGTTGTGACTCCTATCTTTTGTCCAATGCTGGAAGGTGCATGGGTCGAACCAAGCTATAATCAGAGATTATAACCGGATTTGAACCCACGACACCTGCCAGAGCGTGTGGCTCGCTGGTACCCGTGTACCTTTGAACCATACGTTGGACAAAAGAAGACTGCGCAACCCACTTATTAATGTAGCGACCTATCTGGTTTTTGGGCTATTTTTAGACACACAGATTGTGCCTCTTCCTCCGTCAACTGTAGAAACCACCGACCGAGAAGTTTTAATCTAACTTGTTTTTACTTTTAGGACGACGACACTATGCAGGCCCTTACGACTTGCAAGGTACTGCGTGTGACGTTGTTTGTCCGAGAGCTGAAGACATCGATCATGTCTTGATTGACGGTCGACACTTTTCGGATGTTATCGATGTACGGTCTTTTCGGGGACCAAATATCGACTCTGACCACTATCTCGTAGTGAGTAAGATTCGCGCAAGGCTGCTGAACACGGCGAAAGCTCGCACTGAGAGGGCGCTGAGTTTCAACATCCAGCGGTTAACGGCAGACGGCGTAGCAGTGGAGTACGCCAGGAAGCTTGACCAACGAATCGCTGAACAGCACGTAGAAGGAGAAGATATAAATGGGCTGTGGAGGAACATCCATGGTGCCATCGAAACAGCTGCGAGAGAGGTGGTAGGCACGACGCGTGGAAGACAGCGTAACAGCTGGTTTGACGCCGAGTGCCAGAGAGTGACAGTTGAAAAGAACCAGGCCAGGAGTCGCATGTTCACTGCGGCAACGCCTCAAAACAGAGAGAGGTACAGAGAGACTAGAGCTGCGGAAAAAAGAATCCATCGTCTAAAGAAACGCGAGTACGAGGAGCACGTGCTCGCCGGCGCAGAGGAGCGATTCGCCAGCAATGACCCACGGAGTTTCTATAAAACGGTGAGATGCAGGAATTTTGCCATGCCTGTGATGTGCAATGATAGTACTGGCAACCTGCTTACCGACAAAACGGCGGTAGCAGCCATGTGGAAGGAGCACTTTCAGACACTATTGAATGGAGAGGTAAATGCGGAGATCAGCAGGGACAGGATAGACATTGTAAGCGGTGGTCAAGCTGAGGAGCCACCAACACAGGAGGAGGTTAAAAAGGCAATCAGTGAGCTGAAAAACGGTAAGGCTGCTGGGAAAGACGGTATCCCGGTTGAACTTCTAAAAGCGGGGAGCGAGCGGCTGTACGAAGCAATCCACCGGATCATTGGCAAGATCTGGGAGGAAGAACAAATGCCGGTGGTTGAATGGCCTCATATGCCCAATTTAGAAAAAGGGACATCGATTGGAGTGTAAAAACTATCGAGGAATTACATTGCTCAATTCTGCCTACAAGGTGCTTTCCCGTATCCTGTTCTGCAGACTGAGACCCCTAGTGGAGTCCTTCGTCGGCGAATACCAAGCGGGTTTTCGTGAGGGTCGCTCCACGACGGATCAAATGTTTACCCTGCGTCAGTTACTAGACAAGTTCCGGGAGTACAACTTGCAGACACACCATCTGCTTGTGGACTTTAAAGCGGCGTACGATTCAATTAAACGAAATGAGCTGTGGCAGATAATGCTAGAACATGGTTTTCCGACGAAACTAGTTACGCTGATTCGTGCGACGCTGGACGGATCCAAATCATGCGTTAGTAAAGCGAGTGAGACCTCGGCTGCTTGCGTGACGTTGGATTGACTGAAGCAAGGGGATGCACTCTCTAACCTGCTATTCAATTCAATTGATTGCTTTGGAAGGTGCATTACGAAGGACAAACGTGAAAAGGAATGGAACTATCATCACGAAATCTCAAATGCTTCTTGGTTTTGCGGATGACGTCGATATCATCGGAATCAACCGTAGAACAGTGGAAGAGGCCTTCAGGTCCTTTAAAAGGGAAGCAGCGAGATTGGGACTTACCATTAACACCGCCAAAACGAAGTGCATAGTTGCTGCTTGCTGGTAGGAAACGTGGGAGCCCAAGTGGTGTTGGTGCCGAGTTGGAGTTAGATGGGGAACGATATGAAGTAGTGGTGGTATTTATATACCTTGGTACACGCGTCACATGTGACAACAATGTAATCCGCAAAGTGAAACTCTACAGAACACTATTCCTCCCGGTGGCCCTTTACGGACACGAATCATGGACGCTAAAGGAAGCTGATCGACGAGTGTTTGTGGTTTTTGAGCGTAAAATTCTGCGATCTATACTTGGTGGTAAAATGGAAAATGGAGTGTGGCGCAGAAGCATGAATCACGAGCTGTACCAAGTATACAAATATGCTGATATAGTGAAGGTAGTGTAATGTGGCAGGCTACGGTGGGTTGGACACGTAGCCAGAATGCCCGACGAAAGAGTAGCCAAAACTATTTTCAGCAGAGAACCAGGAAGAGGCCGTAGACTCCGAGGCAGACCCCGCACCCGGTGGGTGTGTGCTGTCGAAGACGATGCACGTTCAGCTGGTGTTCGTGGGGATTGGAGAACGGCAGCCCAGGACCGACGGTACTGGAGGACCATAATTCGTTCGGCGCAGGATCGGTAACGGACCGTTGCCACTAAAGTAAAGCAAGTAAGTAAGTAATTCAAATCAGAAGAGCCCAACCCAAGAAAACCCCAACTCTGCATCTGCACTCAAGAATTAAATCATGTTCGGGCACAGCTTTTGCTAAGACGTTCGTGTTGGTGGTAAAAGAACATGAATTGGTATCCGAAATTAATGCAGTCTTTCCTTCCGTTTTTTTGCACAAAACCAATTTCGCCATGTTGTGCACTCAAATTACAAGTCCAATATCCGTCTCCAGCTGCTCCAGTTTCGTAGTTCAAGCAGCGAATGCCACCCCTGAAAGCGAAAGCCCTAGCTGGATTGCACAATCTCGTGCCTTGACTTGGACTTGTGTCATCGGCGACGTTTGGCGACTCTCCGCTCCGAATGTGGTGATTTTACCATACATGCGTGTATAATTACCATGTTGCGTTGTAACCAACAAAGCTGTCAGCTAATGACGGTGCAACGACGACAGTTCGTACACTTTTTCAAATTGGTTACATTCAGTGGGTATGCTGAGCGCCTTTGTTGACCTCCGCGTGAAGACCGCAACTTGCATGTGAGGTGTCGGCCGCTTATAATCGGTCAAAAGCAAAATCTACATTTGATTAGTTTTTCTCTTCGAAGAAGTATGCAGATTAAGGCTGACGTTATGTCATCGGATTGTAAAGTAAAAGTTTGAAATTTGGATAACCGCTGTAGCATCAGACATAGTTACCTTTCATAATAATTATGCTATACCAAATGTATATCATATGAACTAATTTACTAATTGTGAATAATTTGATGTTGATGCATTCAGCTGTCTGTCGCAGATCAGATACAACTAAATCATAACTATCTTTAGCCTATTATTTGATCTTAGTTCTCTACAGCGCTAATACATTAACAATAACTTGTTATACATCAATACGGCCAATAACTGGTGCCAGCCCTTTTCAAAGCGCTACATATGTGCATGTTGCCTGTTCATAATCATAAATACAAATTTTTCACGCTGCAAAACCGCCAAGCTCTCGCGCCAGTTGAGCCTGTGCAGTGGTCAATTGTTTAGCTTTTTGGGCAGTGTTTAGCGGCGAAGCGTGATATAATTTGTGCACCGACTGTGACGGCAGCCCCACAAAAAAAAGAAGAGATAACCGGGCACGATCTATCTCTACTGATTTGAATGAACACATTATTTGCGGAGGCATGTTATAGTTAGTGAGAGGAATAATTTTTAATCAGAAAAAAAGCACTTGATGCATGTATCCGTGTATCCGATCATAATAATTTGTTTAAAAGTGCATATCTAATCAGCAGTCGATTGCAAGTGAACAAAGACGTGTTGCTATTAAATGCCATTACTGCCAATTTATTTTTAGTTTGATTTGGCTCGTCAAAAAGCCATCAAAGTGCCACCATCAAGACTTTCTCTTGTAGAACGGTTTTTATGATTTCGATTGGTAGCGATGGGTGAGGTATCGAACGTGCCATTGAAACTCAATGTCAGACCCAAATTCAAAACGACCGCTTTGGATCCGTTCCAACTAACGTGAACCCCTAATTTTCACCTACCATGTGTCGAATCAAACCAAGGCCAAACTAAGTTCGGCACACCCCAGAGCGGTCACAGCTGATGATTTGCTTTATTATACGGCTTTTACAGGCGAACCCCCGTCAAATATACATGCCCATATACCAGCATTACAATGGACTGAAACAAAAGCAAAAAAAAAAAAAACAAAAAAGCAAATATCCTACGGAAAATTATGGCCCATAGAACGAGCCGGGCCCGAGTGTCAACCGGACTTTCCAAAGCCGAAGGTCGATTCGGTGATTGCACTTTGATTTTCCGTTTCGAAGTTTAGCATATGAAATGGAACAACCGACGACGACGGCAAGTTCAATTCCACCTTTGACATAACGTGCCGATTAGTGTCAATGTCCCTCCACCATGCCGGTTAGTTGATGCAATGCTTACAATTGCACGGGCATGAGCATGACAAGCCGGGTTTTTTCTTCTATTGACGGTTCATTGATCACCGGCTGGCCGGTCGGTCGGTCGGAAGGAAATTACCGTAATATGTACTCTGATATTTTCCACCCACCGACCGGGTGCTGTCAATTGCTGTCGGCGGAGGGGTATTCAGTGTAATGCAGTACATAGATTTTCATTGCGTCTGGCCCAGCATAAAGTAACGCAGGCAATGAATTAAATGCTAATTATCACGGTGTGATCGTGAATGGCGAAATTATTACCGCTGAAACATGGCTGATGGTAGTAGCGGATGGTACCGGCAATAATTGACGGCAGTTCTGTGACATACTCATATAGGTAGTAAAGCATCAGTACCGATCGCGGTATAACGAATGTATAATTTGTTCCGCACGCTGTTTTGATATGTTTACACGGTGACAGAGTGGAAGAAACCAAAGGTATTCCCATGTGGTTGGTTTGTGCTTGTATTCATTCTGCATGGAGCAATATACGGGCGGATATTTCAAATACAAAAAAAAACTTTTCTAAAAATTTATGTAAAATGTACTGATAATTAAATAAACATTTTAATTTTTCTCAGTGACATCGTAGCTTTTAGTTGACTTTTCTAGTGCGTTAGCTGTAGTCTTTATATTTGGACGGTTAGACTCCTTGTTCCGGTTAGAATCATTAACAGCCATATATCATTGAATCCACAATTGAGAGCCAGAATGTAGCACCCAAGCTTAGCTTGCTTTTCATTACTCATAAACGGATTTACCTGTATGCATTAACATTGATTACTACCACATTGCATTGTTGTGGTTCGCATAACTAACCCCACGATAGCATTAAACATAAAATAACGCCAGTTGAACCGTTACGCGTTGTTACCGGCTCAAGAGCAAGCCTCGCTTGTTTGAAACGATCAAAACGGTTGTGTTTTTACATTTCTATAAAACGCCTGCTATGTAGGCAATCTGTTGTTCACCACGTTGCTAATATTACGATGCGTTATCCATCGTAACGCTAACTACGCGTCTGCAGCTTAGATGCCAGAATTGGCTTTCCATGAAACACCATGCGTGCGCGTCGACGACAGTTGAAATAAATCATAAAAATGATGCTGCCAGCATAATAGCGAACAGTGATGAAATGTTTCGTAATCCTCTTTCCAATATTTACCGTTGTCACTGGAGCAACTGCGAATAATAAATTGATTTGTATTATTAGCACGGAAAAAACGTTGTTTTACCATAATTTAAAGCAAAACAAAGCAAAGCTTAGATGCTAGGTGCTACATTCCGTTTTCGAAACTTGACCTTCTGTTAGCGTAGGACTACGTTTTACGACAAAGTAGGAATCATTTTAAAAAATCTAAAAGTGCAAGCGTCACAAAAACAACAATCTTACTTATCTTATCTTACAATTAGCCGGTGCATACTACCGTCAGCTTTTCTGGTCCCATTTTAATAGGTACCGGACCACTTCGATTCCATCCTTCCCAGCTGATTGATTGTTCTTTAGCTGTATGATGGCCTCCTTAATTTCGTCTATTGTCACTGGGGCTGTTCGAGGTAGCGATTTTCTTCCCGAAAGATTTGGTTTCGCTGCATCTTCTTCTGTTTGTGTCTTTCCACGTTCAGGCGTGTTGCACTGCGTAAGTTGGCCGCCCGCGCAGCGTTTTCCTCATCCTCATTTTGCACCCTCTCATATTCATCGTCAAACCAATCGTTTCGCTGATTTCGAGCCACGAGCCTACAGAGGCGACATGGCACTCAAAAACTGCTAAATTTTGAATCAAAACGGAGAGTACCATCACAAATAAAACTAACTCTCAATTTTGATTCAAAATTAGCCGATTTTTGAGTGCCTTGTCGCCTCTGTAATCTACAGTCTATGTACACATGCCCGATGAAGCTCTCCACTATACTGCTAATGGCTGTTTTGATGATGTTCCAACAGTCCTCGAGAGGGGCTTCGTCCAGCTCGTCCTCTTCCGGCAGCGCAGCTTCGAGTGAGTGCGCGTAGTTTGCGTCGACGTTTGGCTGGGGGCATCTCAATCATCACTAGGCAGTGGTCCGAGTTAACGTTAGCGCTTCGGTAGGATCTGACGTCGATAATGTCTATAAAACCGTGGTCGATCTGTGATTCTGTTTGATTTGGTGACCTCCAGATGTACTTGTGAGGAGTCTGTGCTGGAAGAAGGTACTACGTACGGCCTTGTTCTTAGAGGCGACACAGTCGATAAGTTTCAGGCCCATTTCATTAGTCAGCTGGTGTGCGCTGAACCCTCCAATCACCGGTTTGTGTTCCTCATCCTGGTCGACCTGAGCAGTGAAATCCCCGATGAAAATCTTGAAATCATGTTTTAGACAGCGGTCGTATTCACTCTCCAACTACGCGTAGATTTCATCCTCGTCATCATCAGTACTTCTGAGGTGAGGTTTGTGCACGTTGACAATGCTCAAGTTGAAGAACCGGCCCTTGATTCTCAACCTATGCATTCGATTAGCCACTATCCAAACAAACGTTCCCGCATCTCGCCCGTCACTATGAAAGTTGTACCCAGCTCGTGAGTGTTGCCGCAGGTCTGGTAGATGGAATGTCCATCTCTGAACGTACGTACCGTTGAGCTCTTCCAGCACATCTTCTGCAGCGCTACGACGTCGAACTTGCGGCTTTTTAATACGTCGGAGAGCGCTTCAGTGCTCGCTTGGACCACGGTTGCCAGTATGCCAGAAAAATCTGCATTTTGCCAGATTTTTGATTGCGTGCCAGACAAACAGACAAAGCTCAAAATCTTCCGGATATTTGGCAATGTGCCAGATTTCCAATCCACCGTCTTGCAAAAAGGTCATTACTTCTAATTTTGGATGAAATTTTGCATCTACGGTGAGCAAAACGAGCAAGATTTTTTCAGGAAAACGCCTCCCATCGCACTAATTGACCACCAGATTTTTGACACTTTTTTTCGTGTTCGCCAGATTTTCGAGAAAACATGTTGGCAACCTTGCCTTGGACGTTGAGAGATCGGTAGTTTCACGTCCGGATCTTCCAATCCATAGTCCTTTTTCGTCGCGTGGGTCTATTTCGATAGTTCCAGTTCAAATTGCCTTGTTTTTCGTTCATTGTTTAATAGCTTTTCGTGGTGGTGGCTTGCCAGGCCTGCATAGATATTCTACTGGAATCTAATCAAAAATAAAGTCTCGTGAAAAATCTTAGCTGACGAAATGTAAGATTTCATACATACTACTGCTAGCGTTTTCAGACTTTACTGAAGAAAAATACATAATTTTACCAAGTTTGGCAGCAAAACTATTGCCTAAATATTTATTAACTTGTTATCGCAATACGTATCCATTTGAAAGAAATTAATACTTTTTTAAATCAATTCAGTTCATGATACATTTGCGATTTGAAAATTCTTCGCTTGCTCTCGGCTTTCGTTCTTGATCTTTCATTATTCGCTTTTCGTCTTCGTTTTTGCGGCTTTCATCTTTCACTTTTCGTCAAATTAGTTTTTTTTTCCTTTTGTCTTTAATTTTTCGTTTTTTTGTGATGTCTACGCTGTCATCTTCTTGTCGTTTTGGTGTAGTCTTTTTTACGTATGTTAGCCGTTTTTTGCTGCTTTCAACGGGCAAATGTTCTGCCATCTTTACATTGTCTTTTGGTTTGTTTTCAGCGTCATTTGGTCACTTTTTATCATTATTTGTTACATTTTTCGTTATTCGTCACTAGTCTTTTTTGGCAATTCTTGTCGCTATTCGGCCATCATCGCTTCTCGCTTTGGTTATTTTTTGTTGCTTTTGTTGTCTTCTAAACATTTTTTGCCGCATCATCGGCCAGTAGTCGGCGTCTTTTCATCATATTTTTGTCGTCTTTCGTCTTTTGTCTTTCTACCATACAAATAT
The DNA here is from genome assembly GCF_943734655.1 of Sabethes cyaneus. Lineage (NCBI taxonomy): Eukaryota > Metazoa > Arthropoda > Insecta > Diptera > Culicidae > Sabethes > Sabethes cyaneus. Next base: position 123,381,658 of record NC_071353.1, on the reverse strand, counting down.
CCATTTTATCTATACCTATAAAAATGAATTTCTGTCTGTCTGTCTGTCCGTATGTTTCTTATAGACTCGAAAACTATTGCACCGATTGGCGTGGAAATTTGCATGCTTCGCCGAACAGCCGATTACGGACTGTTTTTAAATGTTCACTAATTTTTTTGACCTAGGACTACGTCTTTCAGGAAGGTAGCTGGTATAGGGAGTCATTCCAAAAAATCTTTCTCGAAAAGTGGTCAGGTTTTGGTCCCGAACGATTTTCAATATTCTTACACCAATCGGTCGGAAAATCTTCTAAGAATTGGCTCAAATGAAGAAAAGTATGGATTCTTGATGTTGAACTATTGAAAAATTAAAAATGATGAACCTATGTTTTACCAAAATACAATTTCGTGATTGGTTGGAAGATTCTTTACGATGATCTAAACCTATACCAATTTGATATCTGTGCTTGGAAAGTAAGGTTAAGGTTAGTGTGCCAGAAAAAATGACACAAGTTCGTAGTCTCAACAGATCGCAAATTCTTTACTGCGAGACGATTAAACCTAGGCGAAATTGATATCTGTGTTGGAAAAATGTGCTACAGCTGTAGTGTTCGGTTATAATATGACTCGGTATGAATACGCATGCTTGCCGTTTCATTAGAAGTGTAGTGAAGAGATGTGCTATTGATAAAATAGGATTGAATTGGTAAAATCCCTTCAACGTGGGGAACCATGGGTAATAAAAACAATCTTTAATTTCTGTAAGGTAGCAGGAAAGCAATGATTTGTGTTCTTGATTTTGTTAAATTGTTTCTAAATGCACATAGAAATAACTCTGAAAACTTTTGAGGGTTGAAAGTATGCAATGTTACTACTTTGATAAATGTTACATACAACGCATATAGCATGTATATATGTTGCATATAGCAAGCGTACATAATGAATCGAATGATTACATGCATGGATACATGCTACCATCACTACAAAGAGACTTACGTAGTCCTGCGTCACCTATATATGCGGTCGTGTCTTGTACACAGCCCCTCTGATTTTTTCAACAATGGACAATGTATCTTTAATTTCAATAAATCAGATCTTCTTCAAGTATCTTTGTCTTTTTTTGACAGCTTGAGAAAAAAATCCAAAATTTTAGTTGCCACCCGTTATGAATATATGTTCCGCCATAATTCCTCATCCCCTGTTTTGGAGGGGCGGCTCCCATACAAATGAAACACAAACTTCCTCATAACTTGAGAACTAATCAAGCAAATGCAACCAAATTTGGCATGTGGGGGATTTTGGAGGCATGAATTTATTTCAGGATGGTTTGAGACCCCTCACCCCTGTGGTAGTAGGATAAGGACTCTTATACAAATAAAACAGATATTTTTGCGTAACTCAAAAGCTAATCGAACTCGAGAAATTTTAGACTCTTCCATAAAACATTAGTCAATAAGGCTTCTACAAACATTTTATCAAGTTTTTGTCCTTCCAGTGTTAGGCAACTGAACAGAGAGAGAATTTTTTAATCGAGCAAAACTAACGTATTTTTACCTAAAGTTTAAACGTGAAAACCAAATCTGTTCTTGCTTTCCATATATATGTTTATTGATTTCCATGCAAAAACCTACGAATAGAAAGAAAAAAATGGCGATTTTTGCAAATTCTGTAGTTTGAATTTCCATTTCTTTTTGGTATTAGACGCGTACACTCATTTTTCGAATTCTTTAAGCTGTAGAGCCCTCAGACAATTGATTTTATTAAAAAATTCGACTTACATCCCACAAATTTTTTTGACCTCCGATTTTTGAAACCAATTTTAATGACTTTAAAAATAATTTGCCGGCGACCCGCCATCGGAAGGTAGCACCCTCGCAAAAAACACCTCTGTCTAGGTTTATTTGTTTTCCTAGGTCCATTGACATCTATTACTTTCCTTCAGTTGTGCCCAAACGAGCGACAGCGAGTCAGGAGAGAATCACCCCTGTGAAATGGTATTTTGCACGGAAAAATTTTCGTTGTTGTCGTCGTCGTCAGTAGCTTAGTAGCCACCTCGGCTCATGCTATTTGAAGCGTTCGTCTCCATTCAACTACGTCTTGGGCCACTCGTCGCAAATTTCCGAGTCACAGAAGTCGCAAATCACTTTCGACCTGGTCGAGCCATCTTGCACGTTGAGCTTCCCTGTTCCTAATGCTGGTGCAATTGTTGAAGAGAACTGCTTTCGTCGCACTGTACCCTACTGACTTTCGTCAGATGACGATGGCAATCTTTCCAAACAGTGCTTGTAGCTCATGATTCAGACGTCTCCGTTAATCTTCGCTTTCAGTTTGTACTCCGCCAAATATCATCCGCAGTATCTTCCAAGGGCAAAAGGAAGGGCAAAGGAAGCCTATTTTACCGTTAAAATGCGCAACTAGATCCCCTTACTAGTGTTGTCCGTATGCCCCAGCAATCCCAAATACACGAACCCATCTGCCACTTCTAGTTCGTCGCCATCAACAGTTACCGTCCGCGAGAGGCACGCGTTTGTTTCCTTTGAGTATTTGGTCTTGGCCGCATTTATGTTTAGAACACTCGATTTCGATTTCGTCGATCAGCCCTTCAAGTGCGATGTTGAATAGCATGCAAAATAAGTCGTCACCTTGTCCCAACTTTCGCCGCGTCTCAAAGTAACTCGCAAATATCCCCGAGATGCACACGAAACACAACACTCTCTCCAATGTAGCTCTGCTCAGTAGCATCAGCTTATTCGGAAAACCGTGTTCGTGCATTATCTGCCATAGCTGGTCTCGATCGATTGTATCGTATGCTGCTTTGAAATCAATAAACATGTGATGCGCGGACCCTCATCAAGCCCGCCTGGTATTTCCCTACAAAACCTTGTGGTATCGGTGATAGCCAGAGTAACAGGATCATAATCAAAATTTTTTTGGAAGGCACTCCCTAGGCCCCCTCCAGGGAAATTTCCTAACTACGCCAATGATCGTCGCTGTGTCCTTAGCTATCTTTTGTCGATCGTAGGCCGTCTGTCAGTTGACGAATAGAAGAAGGCTCTTTTTGGAGGTGCGCTAACTGACGAGGGGCGTTCGTAACAGTTAGTCTAAAAGCCACACTACGTATCCCAATAGTTAGATACAATCTGGGAAAATTTGCCCCATTTCCCTTCTGAATTTTAGACTACAGCCAAAATGCTAATTCGATACTTTCACCAGGCCACCAGATGGCCTGTTCACCAGAAGGCCTGTCTATTCTTCAGGTTAAATAGTTCAGGGAAGGGAAAATTTTACCTTGTTTTACCCTACAACGTGTATTGAAATTTACAACATTTATTTATAAAAAAGCAAAGCAAAGCCTAGGTGCTACATTCCGTTATCGAAACTTGACCTTCTGTTTTTATACGACAGACTTCGCAGCCAGCTGTTAGAGTACAGGACAATTGCAGGGCCAGTTGCTACGTTCCTTTTGATTCTAACAGCCTTTCCCTGCCAAGATTCGAACATACGACGACTGGCCTGTTAGGCCAGCATCTTATCTTCAGGCCAACTGGGAGGTGTAGAGGTCTTAAGTTTTTAGAAAAAGAACTAACATATCAAATTTGATCAAAATCACATTTTTAATGCTGGTCCTTTTTTCCTTAGATTTCAAGATGAGTTGTACGGTAAAACAAGGCAAAACATTGATTTAAAAGGTTTAGTGTAAGTGACCTTTCCAACCTGAAGAACTAACATGCCGTCTTAAAAATCTCTGGTAAACGGAATTGGCATTTAGACTGTAGCACAAAATTCTTTAGTAAAATGGGCAAACCAGACCCAACGACGATATTGCATTGGATGTAAATTTTTCTTATTCCTTTTTTCTAACGTTCTTCTACTTTCCTTACCACAGAATGTCGAATGAGAGAGCGTTTGTAAACGATTCTTGCAAAACAATTAAGAAGTAGGGGTAAACGGTGCAAAACAGGCCGATGGAATAAAAAATACAGTAGCACATAAATCACGTTCGCTTTTAACATCCTCGCTAGCAGCTCAGTTATCAGTCACATAGTTCGTCTGGTTTCTTGTTGATCGATGGTCTGATCTCCGTCCGATCACCTTCCTCTAGAAGGCGTAGATGGTACAGAAGCACGCGAGTTACGTAATTTTCATCAATGTTTCATTGTTTTTCGATTCATTTATGTTACTTTATTTTGTACATCAGACCGACATATTGCTATTGTTATACGTAGAGTAGTGCAGCAGCAACACGTTGCCCTTAAATACGTGTTACTTTTTTTCCAATTGATGGAATGTTGTTTAATATAAGACACGCAATTAATTGAAAGCGAATCGCTCAAATTATGTGTGCAAGTCATGTATTGAAAAAGGAATGCCCAATTTGCTCCCTGGTTGGGTTTGTTTCTCATTTTAAAAGCGGTAACTAATGTTAACAACACTTGAAACAAGTTGTAAATGAGCATTATTCAATAACATTGAAACGCATGCTTCCTATCAAAACTGAAAAAACTAATGCTGTTTCCGAACAATTTGTCAGTGTTTTCGATTCCAGATTGGTTTCACAGTTTTAGTAGTTAATATATGAAGAAAGTCGTATCAATTACATGCTTATTCGTCTTTTCATGTGCCTATTTTGATGTTAACTTTTTCATCTTTTTACAGCATCAAAAGCCGACAATAAACATTACTCTCATGAACTGAATGAACATCTGATTGCCCGTTTTGTAACGTAAGCTGTAAAAGCCATTAGGTTTTGCGAAAGTTTCATGTGACAATATACAGCTGATTTTTATGACTCGAATGGCACCTTTTCTCAGTTGAACCACTGCAGCTCCATCATCACAAGCATCTTCCTCATACCTCAACCTCAACCTCCACCATTAAAGCACTGTGCTCATGTTTTCGCCGTCGCTTCTCATTTATCACGCTCCAGATCACAAACGTGCAAACCCCTAATACCAGCTCCGTCATCGGTGAACTACCGAAAATAATGAAAATGATAGCCGGAACCAATTGGCCGCGAATGTGTTTTAGTGCTCGCGATTTCCACCCCATTAATGCTTTCCAACCGAGGCACGCGGCCAGCCAAGCCAGCTCAGCCGACCACAGCGTTTCCCCAGTTTCCAGCCCTTCCCCATTTCAGCCTACGGTAGCCTTCTACCGGTGCATCTCTCATAGTGGCAAGTGAATAGCAAAACATGATTTTTGTTAGTGGTTGAATTTTTGTTAGCTCAGACGGTTCATTATTCTTCATAAATATATCTTGAATACTATAGCATGGGCGGCTTCAGACGAGTGCGGCCAACAATAGCGTGGTTCCAAAAATATGCCGGAAATAATTGGTCTTCTTTGGTCATCCACACGGGCTAGTCGGTGCCTTCACTAGCAAAAAAAAATGACATTCATTGTTATCTAGCCGAGAAAGTTTTCCTTTCATTGGTTATTTGTTGACTCCGTCAGGGTTGGCATCGGCCATCGGCAATTAACTATTCTTAATTAGATGGCGGAAGAGGTTACCACCGGTTTTGTTCGTGTTGTGACTATTGTGATTTTTTAGTCGCGATATTACGAAACGAAGTTTGGTAAACCATTCTCAAGCAGACCGACAAGTCTGGCTGAAGAGATGATATTAAGCAATTAAGTAAACCACCAATACAATACGACTACCCATTTCATCTTAAAATCTATTTTTAAAGACACTCAATAGCTTCAAAGTCGACTCAATCGGTCATTGGTATTGTTTGCTGATAGCTTTTGGTTTCAACTTTGTTTGAAATTTCCTCATTCTCAGCAATTTCGTAACAAGTATTTTTTATGGGAGCTTATAGAGGCTCGAGTAGAGGCTCCCAAAAATTATCACTGAAACGGATATTTCTGGTTTGTCATTGCCAGGAATTCCATTTCAGATAAAAACAAAACATTGTATCAAGCAAAGGAAAGCCTGGGGCTTAAACGTCTGTCAAAGACTTGATTCTTTTTTATCGACAGACTTAATAGCACTCGGCTGTTAGAGTACAGGACGATTAGTGGCCTAGTGCAACAAACCTTTGACTCTATCTAGCAGCACCGTCCAGCAAAGATTCTAACTTGTGGTGTTCCAATTATTAGCTAATTTTAATAGATTTAATGCACGCTCTGTTTTGATATATTGTCCGTTCAGTTTTAAATCAAGCTGTAACCGCCACGTAGTTTCAATGAATACTCTTGAAATAGCGACATAGATCTGCGAAGCTTCCAGCGCTAGCGAAATTTGTGAATACAGTGGTAACCCGATTTTGTCACGCCCCGAATTTATCACTCCCCAAATTTTGTCACCCCCGATTTTGTCACGTTTTTTACCCGATTTTGTCACGCTTTTGATTTATGAAAAGCTTAATTGGAAAATAATTTTCAAACATGTCAAATGTGTTAAAACACTGTGAAAAGAACTGTGTTCAACAAGTTGATTATCGTGGAGTTTTCACAAAAGTTGTTTCTTATCTCCACAACTATAATAGCTAGAAGGTTACTTTCTTTAGCAAAGTTCTTCATAATAATCTTCTTAAAAATTTTGTAGAACATTGTTATGCTATATCTCTTACCGCTGGAAAAATAAATTTTCTATCTTACTTTTAGAGGGGTTAATCAAAGAATCGTTCATACCATAAGAAAGAGATTTTTACGCTGTGAAATTTCTCTGAATATAGTTAACCAGTATAATCAACCAGTTCGGCGCAATTAAAAAACGCGTGTTTTCATACCGTTGGGACCTGTGCTGTGAGTTGGTGACAAATGTCCACAGAAAGGTAGAAGGAAGTGCGAAATGTCCTAAAAGGGATCAGAATGAAATAAATGTAGTTCGTTCTAAGTTATCTGCAAAAAATAAAAATTGAAAAAATACCCGGTTTTGTCACCCCTAAATGCATCATGGGGGTGACAAAATCGAGTCATTACTGTATTTAGAACACATAAACGAACCAACTTCTCCTTCTGCCTTTTAACAAAGTAAGCATTAAACGTTTTGTCGTAAACCCAGTGGAGGAGAAAAGATATAAATCACTGAGTATTTACGTCATCCAAACTCGCTGTTTACTGCCCACTAGTATGAGGGAAACAGTCCTCAGTTGATGTTTTTCGAATCATTGCTCATAAAGGTTACGAGTATGCTTGCATTGGTTTTGCAGATTTAAATCGCGCACTTTGAGCCTCAATGCATAAAGATATTTAAACCAAACCAGGAGAAAACATCATAGGTGCCCTGGCGAAAATGTGCATTTGGAAAAAAATTTACAAAATCAAGAACAAAACTACTCCTGTCATGTTACCCTACTGATATCAAGGTCGAGGTGACTCGTGCTGTTTCAAGCAGTCATCTTCATTCAACTCGATCTCGTTTTTTCGTCGCTCTGTCATCCGGCATCTTTACGACATGTCCGGTCTACCGTAGCTTACCGACTATCTCCAGATGTACGATGGATATCTCTTCAAGCAGTACCTGTAGCTCGTGATTCATACGCCTCGGTCACTCCCCGCTTTCAGTTGACACTCCACCAAATATCGTCCGCAGCACCTTACGCTCGAACACGGCAAACGTGTGCATGTTCTCCGTGAGCAGCGTCACGGCTTCAAGACCATAAAAAACCGGTCTAATAAAAGTTTTGTACATTGTCAGCTTCGTACGGTGGCCTATGCTTCTTGATCGTAGCGTTTTGCGAAGGGTAAAGTAGGCCCGATTTTCCGCTTGAATGCGCTGCTGGACACCAGCGATCGCAAATACACGAATTTAACTTCAAGTTCGTCGCCATCAACGATTATCGTCTGTGGAAGGCACGCATTAACCTCCTTCGAGCGTCTTCCTTTCGTGTATTTAGTCTCCTGCTCATTTATTTTTAGCCCGATTCTCCTAGACTCCGCTTTCAGTCTGGCGTTGATTGACTCCACCGTCGCAAAGCTTCTGGCTTTGATATCAAAGTCAACTGCAGAGTTGGTTCCCTTTTGGTGAAAATCGTGCCTCTCGTTTCGTGCCCGCTCATCACATCACTTCCTCAAGAGCGATGTTGTACAGTATACAGGATAAGCCGTCACATTGTGTCATCTCATCCTTCGCCACGTCCCGGAGGGACTCGCGAGTGTCCCCGAGATGCGCACGAAACACATCACGCGATCAAATGTAGCTCTGATCAGTTGCGTCAGTTCATCCGGATAACCGTGTTCGTGAATTATGCGCCATAACTGGTCTCGATCGACTGTATCATATGCTGCTTTGAAATCAATAAAGATGTGATTCGTGAGTACATTGTACTCCCGACATTTCTGAAGGATCCGTTCGATGGTAAGAATTTGGTCCGCAGTTGGCGCGAGCTCCCATGAAGTCCGCCTGGTAATTCCCTACGAAACGAGAGGTAGGCGACGTTTTCCATCGTTATTTATTTATTTATTTATTTATGTATTTGTTTCTCAGTAATTTATCTGACAATTTTGTCTTAGTGAATAATGTGTCTATAAATTAAAACCATTCAATCTTCTAATTCTTTCGACAAATTGAAAGGAAATCGTGCCAAACTCGAACGCAGATTCGACTGCTGCAAATAGGCGAATCATCTCAGAGATTCCGGTAATCGCAGGCCATAGGTTGTAACCATAGCGGTGTAACCATAGCGAGTACGGTGAAATGTAGGCTGCATTGTAGATCGCTGTCGTAATGTTTTTCCTGATACACAGAAATCAAGCAGGGATAAAAGCCGTGGACAATCAATGTCTCCGGCTAACAATTTTACAACAAAAGTAGCTTGCTATACCTTTCGTCTTCGAGCAAGCGTGACGAAACTAAGAAGTTGGCATCTCTCTGGATTCATCGGAAGATTCCAAGGATCGCGCCACGGCAGATTTCTGAGAGCGAGCCGTATGAATCATTTTTAGATTCGCTCAATCTGTACGGGCCATGTTAAATCTTTCGGTGCTCATATTACTGAAGCGTTCTCAAGGATTGGTCTAACGAGGGAACAGTACAACACCTTCAGGCAGTGCGGATCCGTAAAATCCTTGGAAATTTTGGAGATAAAGCCAAGTTGTCGGTTAGCCTTAGATATGGCATGCATGGAAGCATGGAGCATGGAAGGGAAACTTTGGATCCAATACAATACCCAGATCCGTTACTTGGTTCATTTTGTTGAGAATAGTACCGTCGAAGATAATCGGTTCTGTAGAACGTTGGAAGGTGCGATACTAATAAAGAGCTTATTGATTTGACCCAATTAACCAATTAACGAACACAGTCAGTAATATTTGCAAATAGAGTCAGTCCTCAATATAACGTACCATTACGTAGAACTTCAAATCAATGGTATAAATAAGCTTACACTTATAGCGAAGCGAGAATTCAACATTGTTGAAAAGATGTCGAACAAAAGTGGTCCTAAATTGCTCCCTTGCGGAACGCCAGAGGTGTCAACTAGTGGTGAAGAAACGCATGAACCGTGCCTGACATGCAGTGTTCTCGCAGTTAGGTACCATGAAAGCCACGCCACTCACTAGTCTGCTCGAGGCTTCCATTCGAGACAGTTTGCGGAGTGCTATGTTATGTTCATTGTTGTCGAAGGCCGCTTTCAAATCCGGATAGATGGCATCAACTTGCGCTCAGTCTTCCAGGATTGATTTGCTCTTTTTACTTCGTTTTTGCTCTTTTGACTACAGCGCCTCAGCCAAACAGAATTCGAAAAATTTATAGGACAAGTGTAGAGTTCAACTCTACAATTGGTCTATGCACCACTGTTTCGAATTTTGGTTCACTGGGACGCTGTAGTCAAAAGAGCAAAAATGAAGTAAAAAGAGCGAATCAAACCTGCTGTCTTCCATACTGTTGTTACAGAACTACCGGGAATGAAACCATGCTGGTCAGATGAAATATAAGACTCCGTGGCTTGTACAATGCACTCGCTGATGATTATCTCGAACAACTTCGAAGCGGCTGAGAGACTGGTTATCCCACGGTAGTTCTTCGCGTCAACGTATAAAGGAAACATGTATCACACTTTCCTGTTTGAGGACTCCAGGCAGGGAAAAACAGTTTTTTTTCACTGGGACGTTTGAACTCAGCCACTGGTGGATGACATTGAACAAATGTGAGGCCATATCATGAACATCTACGCAGTTGTAGATACAATTCCAATCTAGGTTTGATAGGTAAGCAGTAAGACTGTCGAAATCATTATTTCGGTAGTTCAATTCTCTATGTTTCCCGCTTTGCACTAGCGTCGACCCCGAAAATTTGCCAAAAGCATTTATGCGAATATCAAGAAGGTAATGATGGAGATCTATATGCAACCGGGAATCCTCGTCAGTATGGACGACAGCACTAAAACTAGAGAACGACCAAGGTTATTCAGCCGTATGTTTTTTTTGAATCATTTTCAAGAAGTCCATGCCGTCGATTAATTCTGTACTCGTAGGAGATTAATATGCCGAATTATCAAGGCGAATACTTATTTCGTCATTGCACCATACAACACGGGGCTGATTGTAATCGCCGCACACGAGGACAATGTTACCTTGTGAAGCGCTATCATAATGTTTACGGACGGCGCTTATATGTTCATCTATTACATAAACTGACCGGCTTTTATCGGGTGGAATGTAAATACATGTCAGGAAATCCACATCAGGAAACGATGGCCCCGTATAACAGCAGAAACACACACCTGCTCTAACCTTTTACCGTTGCAGGTGTCAATGTGGGAACAACTATATCGTTAGGAAACAACAATCAGTGCACCGCTGAAGTTACGCTTGTCGCTGTTTAAAGGGGATCGGTCACAACGAAAAATATTGAACGACGTACCAAAAATCTGTATTGAATTGATGCTATCATTCAATCTTATCTTTGTAAGCATTATTGCGTCGTAGTAATAGTCGAAAGGTGCCAGAAAGATGTCGTCAAGTTTAGTTCTCAGTCCCCTTACATTCTGATAATAAAACCAGACGGCATCATCGACGGCGTGACCTGTTGAATTTTCTCGCCGTCAAAAGTGGAGTGTGGAGAATCAGCATTTACAGTTGCATTATAGTTTCTGGCGGAGCGTTCGTTCGTGTTAGGTTCACAGCAGGAGGTTTCCGAAATTTTTGGGCAGAATAAACCTCAATCGTGTTCCGCAAGAACACGATTTATGTCGAGTCGCTCACGCTTTCTGTAGATGGAACAAACCAATCCTTCCATTAATTCCTCAAGTAGCTTCTCCTCTTCCCAAATGCAGGTGCAGAAAATACCTAGTTCTGAGGGGTCGTTCAGGAGCATACAAATTCAGTTGACTCAGAAGAGCGGGGCTGTCAATATCTCCTAATAGCAATCTAGCCAGGAACGTGGCGTCTTCTTTCAAGAGTCTCCAAGTTAAGCAGACGGCAGCGTTCTTCATATGGCGGAAGGTTTCTGGGATCGTGCCATGGAAGACTGCGCAAAGCATACCGTAGAATTTTTTTCTGCACTGCTTCGATTCTAGTGATTCAAATTTGTTGATATGGACACCAGATCACTGATCCGAATTCCAAAACAAACCTTACAAGTGCATAGTACAAAGATCGAAAACAGTACTGGTCACGGAACTCCTTGGCGATTTAAAAAATAAATCCAAGTTGCTTATTGGCTCTGGAGATAATGTCGTTGTAGTGTATACGGAAGGTTAGTGCGCTATCCAGGACGACACCAAGATCACGAATGTGATAGACGCGTTGTAACAAATATCCTGCCATGTTGTAGCTAAAAGTTAAGGGCTTATTTTTACGATGAAAGGAGATGGCGAAGCACTTTGAGATGCTGACGGTAAGCATGTTATTCGAGTCGGAGTCAGTCCATTTTAATCCACAGTCCACAGTCGGAGTCCATTTTAATTACTATAAAGATTTTTACATCGTCAGCATAAAAAGATCGACAGCCTGGTGGCAGAAGAGCTGATAGTTCGTTTGTAAAAAGAGAAAAGAGCAAGGGTCCAAGGTTGCTCCCCTGTGGCATGCCAGAGATGTTGTTGAACGAGTCGGAGAACTCTGATCCGATCTTCACGCTTAGCCTACGGTGTGTTAGGTACGAACGTAGCCACTTGCAGAACGGTGCGGAAACTCCCAGCTTCTCCAGCCTAGCAAGGAGGAGGCCGTGATCCACCCGATCAAACGCAGCTTTCAGGTCCGTGTACACTGCATCAATTTGCACCCCTTCATTCATGTTACGCAGGCAGAACGAGACGAAATCGACGAGATTCGTGGGGACTGAACGTTTTGGAAAAAACCATGCTGGTCTGAGGAAATGTAGTGTTGACAGCAAGCGAACAAAGCGTCGTTCACGATTATCTCGAGCACTTTTGAACTTGAGCATAATGATCTAATCTCACGATAGTTTTGTACGTTGCGCTTATCACCCTTCTTGTGTACAGGGAACATTACTGATTCTTTCCATAGAGTAGGGAACTTATACTGCTGAATTGAAGCATTGAACAACAGTGAGAGAGGTCTAGCGAGAACAGTAGAACACTTTTTCAGGATGCAAGATGGAATACCGTCAGGTCCGGCCACTAACGAATATTTTAATATTGAAGCTCTGCCAGTAGGCGGTCCTTATCAGCGGCTTTGTTGGTCTTCAGCAACCTGATTTCTCGTTTGACCTCCTGACGTTTAGATGCTGGGACATTGCAACTTCGTCATTGAGGTGTTCATCGAAGAACTTCTTGAACTGCGAAGAATTGCTTTCAACTGTCGGCCACCTCGTTCTTTTTTCATTAGATTCCCTCGCTCGTCCCTCCCATATTAAATGTCGGGTTGTAGTCCTTACGGTTTTGTTTCACCTTTTCGTAAAACTTGCTCGTGTTATAAGCTTGGAATAGTCGTTATAATTCTTCACGATCTCTGTTCTCCTTTGAGGAGAACGCTGCGCGGGCGGCCAAGATGCGCAGTGCCACACGTCAGAACGTGGAAAGACACAAACAGAAGAAGATGCAGCGAAACCAAATCTTTCGGGAGAAAAAGCGCTACCTGGAAGAGCAGGAATATGCAGAGTTGGAGCGGCTGGTCTCAGGAAACGCGAATGTTCTACCAGAAACTGAACGGATCCCGCAAAGGCTTTGTGCCGCGAGCCGAAATGTGTCGGGATAAGACTGGCAGTATTCTGACGGACGATCGTGAGGTGACCGATAGGTGGAAGCAGCACATCGACGAACACCTGAATGACGCCCAGGCGGAGAGCCATGGCGGCGGGGAAAGCGATTTTGACGGTGCAACAAACGGGGAAGAGGTGCCAGCCCCAACGTTAGGCGAAGTTAAGGAGGCCATCATGCAGCTAAAGAACAACAAGTCAGCTGGAAAAGATGGCATCGGAGCGGAGCTTATTAAAATGGGACCAGAAAAGCTGGCCGTTAGTCTGCACCGACTAGTTGTTAGAATTTGGGATACGGAACAGCTACCGGAGGAGTGGAAAGATGGGGTTATCTGCCCGATCTATAAAAAGGGCGACAAGTAGGACTGTGAGAACTATCGAGCGATCACCGTTCTCAATGCCGCCTATAAAGTGCTGTCCCAAATCATTTTCCGCCGTCTATCACCAATTGCGAATAGATTTGTGGGAACTTATCGAGCCGGCTTCGTCGAAGGTAGGTAGCTGTAGACCGCTACAGCGGATCAAATATTTACACTGCGGCAAATCCTCCAAAAGGGCCGTGAATACAGAGTTCCCACGTATCATTTATTCGTTGACTTCAAAGCCGCATATGATACCATCGACCGGAAAGAGCTATGGAAAATCATGGACGAGAACAGCTTCCCCAGGAAGCTCATCAAACTGATAAAATCTACGATGGATGGTACACAGTGCTGTGTTCGGATTTCGGGTGGATTGTCAAGTTCATTCGAATCACACAGAGGGCTTCGTCAAGGGGATGGTCTTTCATGTCTGCTGTTCAACATAGCGCTACAAGGTGTTATGAACCGAGCGGATATTAATACGTGGGGCACGATATTCAACAAATCTAGTCAATTCGTCTGCTTTGCCGATGACATGGATATTATCGGCAGAACATCTGTGGCGGTGGCTGAACAGTACACCAGACTAAAGCGCGAAGCAGAAAAGATTGGGTTAAAGGTAAATACGTCTAAAACAAAGTACATGCTGGCCAGCGGAACCGAGGCCGAACGACACCGCTTGAGCAGTAGTATATTGATCGACGGCGATGAGTTTGAGGTAGTCGATGAATTTGTCTACCTTGGTTCGCTGGTAACGGCGGACAATGATACCAGCCGTGAGATTCGGAGGCGTATTATCAGCGGAAGTCGTGCTTACTATGGGCTCCACAAGTAATTGCGGTCGAGCAGACTAAGTCCCCGTACAAAGTGCACCCTGTACAAGACGCTTATTAGACCGGTTGTTCTCTACCGGCATGAAACATGGACAATGCTCGAGGAGAACCTGCGAGTGCTCAGAGTTTTCGAACGACGAGTGCTAAGAACGATCTTCGGCGGCGTACAGGAAAACGGAGTATGGAGGCGGAGGATGCACCATGAACTCGCACAGCTCTATGGCGAACCCAGTATCCAGAAGGTGGCTAAAGCTGTACGGATACGATGGGCAGGGCATGTTGCAAGAATGCCGGACAACTACCCTGCAAAGATGGTGTTCGCCTCAAATCCGGTAGGAACAAGACGACTAGGAGCTTAGCGAGCAAGATGGTTAGACCAGGTGGAGACCGAGATCTGGCGGAGAGTACTCGGTGTCCGAGGAATTGGAGAGCGGTAGCCCTCAACCGAGTTACATGGAGAAACTTTGTTCAACAGGCTTTGTCTTAGGACGGCAAGCCACCTAAGTAAGTAAGTAAGTATCAGGTACGGGTTTTACACATAATGATGTATTCGAAAAACTATGTTGTAGCGTTATTTAAGAAATGTTTAAGATTTTCAAAATTTTATCTTTCTCGTTCGCACCAACGCTGTTAAGGTGGAATTAGTCGTCATCGATTCTGCCAATTTCAAAAGCAGTTTTTTTGTTTAAAACAAAAATTCTGTTCATGAAAATATATTCGGTGTTTTGAGATTGGCAAAAAGAATGCAGTATTTACATTTTTGTAAAAAAAATCCCGCTTTTGGGTCCAAAAACTGCTTCTGAAATTGGGCTTTCCGACGAAAAGTTAATGACTGCTAGTTTCCCGTTAAGCCAATGTGACAACATTATGTCTACTTTGTGAAAACCAAGTATAAAAATATATTAGTGGTTGTCCCAAACGTAACATTCATTGTTGCGTAATGAAACAGAAAATGTAGCATGACACATTAGCCACCTTTGCAAACAAAACATCGATTCTCGAGTGTTCACATATACATAGCTACGATTTTCGAAGTCGATCGGGCCGGCGGCTAGATGCCGCAAATCTTTTACTTTCCTGCGGCCGCGGCGATAGTAGGAAACCAATATAATCGACCTCCGAGCGCAGACCGTGCAGACCGTTGAGTAACGGACATTTTGCCGCGCTTGGTAGCGAGCAAGAGCACCTGACTTGACCGTCTCATCGGCTTCGGTTTTGGTCGTTTCGCTTTGGGAGGGCTTCCATAAAATTAAACGAACAAAAAAACATCATAAATTGACCTTTGCAAACGGGAAAACTAAACGGGTGGAAAATTTAATGAAACTACCCACACACGCATACAGGTTACAGATGACGGCGTCGCTATTGTCATGGGAAATCGTACAATATCGGAGTAGGTACGTAAGTCAATTGTAATTTTGTAAAAATGGCTAGTTCGGTTTATAGTGGTGAAGTTGTCATCAAGTAATTGTACTTTCGATCAATTATTATGCTAACAAATTATCAAAATGCCTGACATAAGTAATAGGCAGACGGATTGCCTCCTGAACTTGATGCAATTTAAAATGAAAACTTGACATCAAGCTACCGTACTGGCGATTTCAAAGAGTAATTTCTTACATGCCACTTGTAAGACAAGTGAAATATGAGGAACGCCCATTGGTGTAAAATGATTTTATCAGCAACTCACATCTACCAACGGAACGTTTACCTTTAACAACGACCTTAGTGGTCTAAACATCATACACAACAACTGGAAAACTGCACTGCACGCGGGCTGTGCCCATTCCGCGACCTACCCAAAAGCCCAAAACTTTCTTTCTCGCTACACTGGGGCGTCGGGAGAAATTCCAAACACTACTGCGCCGGCGAAAATAACAATAAACCTCGGCGCCCGGCACCTGAACGGCCGACAGTTACGTTCGACGCCTCGTCGAAGTACCTTCGAAGGTACTTACTGCTCATCGCGTGCTTATCGGCGTTTAACGTTTCATTATGCTGTTCGTCAGCTCATCACTCGACCCATCTTTTCTTGCTGCTCATCGCATTGCACACACTTTAGTGAAAACACCTGAAACCACTTTACCGGATAATGGAACATATGTGCCGCCTTATTATGATGAGAACAACACACCAGCAGCAGCAGCGACCGACCGAACGCTTCCTGCGCCGGCGATTGATCGCTGAAGAGTTCATTATCTTCCGGGAAAGCTTAAGCTCCACTGACCTACATGCTGGTTTTCTTCAAGGATTTTCCTTATTTCACTCAAATGGCCTTGAGCCATACTGGCCGGCGGCGGCCAGCCGGCCGTTCTGCTTCCCCGAAGAGTCTTTGTTTTCATTGCGTTTACAGTTCTTGACGACGCATTCTAACTGTTTGATGAAGGCAGTTTTATGACGAGATTGATGGCTTACCTGAAAGCAAAACAGAAAAGAAAACATGATTGATGATTTTGCGCTAAAAAAGAATTAAACTATACAATGGCAGACCCGTATGGAAGCTGGCAAATTTGGAATAATGGTTATGGTAATGTAATTGCAAAAAAATCATATTAAGTGTTGTTCACTGAGACTTTTTTTGCTTAGAAGCCATCGAACGACAGTATGGGGTCATACAGCGTTTTTCAGTTTTAATGATGCATACTTTCATACAGCGATCATGTATCAGTTCAGTTAGGTTCCCTAACATGGGTTGCATATTTGTTCGTATGCTGGATACCAAGGATACCGTTTAGTAGCGTTGAAGCGAGCAGATCTGCGAACAAAGCTTTGGATCAGCATCAGTTTAAAGTACAGTTTTATGCGTTGGAAAATGAGAAAAAAGATACTAGCGGATTTAGTATACGATCCTACAGTTTACTCTCTGTTATTATTGCCTTACCGAACGAGCTCAATGAAAGCCAACAAACGAATAGTTTCTTTCCATCAGATAACTTTTTTTATAATAAATTATAAGACGGAGCGAAAATAATTAAATAATGAAGAAAAAATAAAGAAATTCACCAATTCGCATTCAGTAGTAATGACAAAATGTCTCAAAAGATGAATTTCTTTTGCAGTAAAGAAAGAAAAAGAAAAGAAAACACACGCCATCGCAGATGGCAAGCAATCTCAACCATTGCGAAGAAATATAATTCAATGAACGTAGTTAACCAGTGAGGAGGAGGCGTGAAAATTCCTCTTCGTCACGAAATGCTTGCTGGCCGGCTGACTGACTGGCTGGTGAATTTCGATAGCTCTTTTTTTCGTACAGCAGCCAACGCATCAATACGCGACTGCAATCGGATAAGATGCTCACACCTATTGCAAACAATCACTGTTACTGCTGCTGCTGCTACTGCTGCAAGATCACAAGGATGGCCGTCCGTCAATTATTTCAAGCAGATGCAGCCGGCGCGGCGGCGGTCGAAATCAACAACGCGAGAAAAAATTAATAAACACAAGAAAACCGACGGGCGATGCGAGTCCAGTTTACTGGACCAGAACTGATTGCAGTTTTTTTCGCTCTTGCCGATGTGCTACGAACTACAGCTTGTTACCCTTCGAACGGCACATCGCGGATGTGGCCCTGTTCGATAACGCTTGCTGGTCTGTTTCCGCGTTAAAGACCAACCACCGCCAGCCAGGTGCTGGTCAGCTATGAGATCGATCCGTTAGATTAGTATGCTCATATGTTTCTAGACGATCTAGATGGTTATTATTAGTTCGAACATGAGTTGTGCAATAATTTTGAAAATTCATATAATCATTTAATGAGATTAATCAGTTTTGCTGAACTGAGCAAAAAACTGAGTACGATGTATTTTTCTTGCTTGTAGAAATTAGCTCAAGAATATTCTATTGATTGGAAAGAAAATAAAAAAGAGGAGGCAGCAAAAATCAAACCTAAAGCATAACTTTCAAAAACTTGCTACGGTCATCTATTTCAGCTGGTTACCGAAAACCTATTTCCATTGTGAAACAGCTAATATTTTCCTTTTAATCAAAAACGTTCAGTATCATTTAACAGACAGTAAACAATACGCGCTGCGTAGCACATCTAGGACAGCTTCATAAATTGATCCTAATGGCCGCCGCATCAATCACTTTTGGGCGTACTGGTGGGTGTGGTGAAATAAAATGTTGATGTGGCACCGTTTGCTCCCTGCACTGAGATCAATTGCCATGACGGCCAGTACGTCGGTTGGCGACAATACTTAAGCTTGAGATGATTTTCGATTAATTTGGCGTGTGATTATGAGAGCAAGGTTAACGTTTGAACCTTTAGTTGGCATCGGCGATCTGTATTAGCAAACTGCAATGCTATGATATAACGAGTGCCGATCTGAGTACTCTGAGATAATCGTTATCGGTTCCCCCTCCCGAAACTACCGTTAAGTATTACTTCGGCGAGAGAATGTATCTGTACACTACTCCGCACACCTGCCGATACGTGGACCGATCTAGAAATGGCGCCCGTCATAGCATCCATTCCTTCGCAGGGTTTCTGACACTCACACACACACACACACACACACACACACACACACACACACACACACACACACACACACACACACACACACACACACACACACACACACACACACACACACACACACACACACGCACACACGCACACACACACACACACACACACACACACACACACACACACACACACACACACACACGCACACACACACACTCACACACACATACACACAGACACACACTCACAGACACACACTCACAGATACACACAGACACACATACACACAGACACACATACACACAGACACACATACACACACACACACACACACACACACGGCTGGTGAATGGCTATAACAGTGTAACCTGACCACTTGCAGTTATAGCAATTCTTATTCCTACCTCCTCTTATTCCTCCTCCAGCTGGTAATACGTCCAAGTCCCGGGTAAAACCCGAAAGGTTTCAACTTCGGTAAACTGGCGGCTATGTTATTGGACATGATTCGGACACGATATACAACACGACTTAGGGCTGGCATTTGCGACGAGCTCCCCTAGTGAAGTCACGTGATAGCGACTTGAAACGGCGAGGTGGCAAACGGTGCATGTGTCTCCGTCCCGTAAAACCTGGCAGGCCTTCAAGTACGTTCCAAATCTATCGACCGGCGACCACCGGGCGGGAGTAGGTTCAGATGCTTTTTCCTGATTTACGCCGATCTGGCTCTGAGGTGCAGTTGCCCATAAGGCGCTGCCCCAACCCTCGCATGGTTCTCCCTGTTCCATAGATCGCCATGGGATCATTAAAGCGACTACTTCAAATGGGTTTGGATAGCGGCTTGAAGGAGGACCCTTTAGAATCCGAATGAGTCTTTTAAACAAATTTACAGCAAGTGCAGATACGGTGGTTCGCGAGGGGAGGCATCCAGTGTTCTCCACCAAGGGTGGAGAAGGATGCAACCCGAATTGCTAGTGTGGGTGGCAAGGGCAGCGGTACGCCTACCACGCCAGACACAGCGATGAACGGCCCATCGCTAATCAAGGCGATGGGAAAGAATAGAGAGGAACTACCCAAAGTGGAAGCCGCGTCACAGCAGCTCGATTTAATCATCGAGTTCACGTCAGGTCGCGGCAATTTCTCCAATGACTTGAAGCAGAGCTTGCTCATGCTTCGGAGAACCTTGTGTGCTGCGACCAAAGTGCACAACGACATCGTGGCGCATGTAGGAGACGTGAAGACCGTGAAGGCGTCAAAGTCGGTACAAACGGATGCCTGCTCGTTGACGGCGTGTCGCAACGTGGCCCTGGAAGCCACAGAGAGCGCTACCAACAGCGGTAAGGTATCTGCTAAGCGTCTGAGACAGTCCCCGGGGGATGGCACCCCTGGTGGACCAAAAACACGCCTGATCGGTAAAAGCCCTCAGGCTAGCGAGTTGGTGGAGCCAACCGACCAAGCAGCGGGAAACACCAAGACGGGTGGCCCGTGGATCGAGGTCACGGCCAAGCGGAAGAAAAGAGGAAGCTCCACCAAAAAGCAAGCTTCACCCAAACCGACAGGGAAGCGAGCGAAGAAGGGCGACGCTCTTATCCTGAAAACCAACGGGTCGAAATACTCGGAGGTTCTGAAGGCCATGAGAGGAGATGCCCTACTCAAGGACCTGGGCGCGGACGTGCGGAGCATCCGCCGCTCACGCACGAGCGAAATGATCCTTGAGTTGAAGAAGGACGCTACCAAGAAGAGTTCCGCATACAAGTCGATAGCGGAAGGAGTGCTCGGGGAGGGAGTGCAGGTACGTGCTCTCACACCAGAAATGACTCTCCAGCTTAAAAACCTGGATGAGATCACACATGTGTGTGAGGTCGTACAAGCCCTCAAAGAGCAAACTGGAGTGGTGGTGGCAACCGAGGCGGTTCGCCTGCGTAAGGGTCCTGTCGGGACCCAGGTAGCCACCATACGACTTCCGCTGGCGGACGGAAACGAAGCCCTGAAAGCTGCTAGGCTAAAAGTGGGGTTGTCGGTATGCCCACTAAGCGTGCTGAAACAATCGGAGGCTTGCTTCCGATGCTTCGAGCACGGGCATAAGGCCTGGAACTGTAAAGGGCCAGATAGGAGCCAATTGTGCAGGAGATGTGGCAGTGCTGGCCATAAAGCAAGAGACTGCGTGGAGCCTCCCCAGTGCTTGATCTGTACCGGTAAACGGGACACAAAGCACGTAAGGGGAGGTTCAAGGTGCCCGGCTGGTGTGCCGGCGACCAAGCCACGATCATAGTGCAAGTGACATAACTCAACCTGAACCACTGCAGCACGGCTCAGCAGCTGTTACACCAAGCAGTTTCCGAGTCGGCAACGGACATTGCCATCATCTCGGACCCATATCGCGTCCCTGCCGGAAACGGCAACTGGGTCTCGGATGGGTCCGGAACGGCGGCTATATGGACGACAAGCAGGTTCCCGGTTCAAGAGGTTGTGTCAACTGCAGACGAGGTATTTGCGGTTGCCAAAGTGGGTGGAGTGTTCTACTGCAGCTGTTATGCTCCGCCAAGATGGTCTATCGAGCAGTTTACGCGGATGGTAGACCGAGTATCAGTTGTGCTGACTGGTCTAAGGCCGGTGGTTGTGGCGGGAGACTTTAACGCTTGGGCGGTAGAGTGGGGAAGTCGTCGCACGAACCATAGGGGTCGGATTCTGCTTGAGGCTCTGGCAAAGCTCAACGTAGATTTGGCCAACGTCGGCACCACAAGTACCTTCAGTAGGAACGGTGCGGAGTCTATCATCGACGTGACATTCGGCAGTCCTGGTCTGATAGGAGACTGGAGGGTAGACAATGGCTACACTCACAGTGACCATCAGGCGGTCCGCTATGGTGTCGGTCGGACAACGAGGCGGCCGGTGGCGAGTAGAGGCAACACTTCAACCACCCGTGGATGGAAGACATCATACTTCGATCCCGAAGTATTTGTGGAAGCGATCACCGGCTTACTGGTGGACAGATGAAACTGCGGAGCTCCGCGGAGCGTGCTTTCGTGCGGCGAGGAGAATTATGCAAAGAGCTCGTTCGGACGAAAGTAGGATTGAATGTCGAGTAGCACTTGTTGCTGCACGCGCAGTGCTTAAGAGTGGGATAAAAGCTAGTAAACGAGCCTGCTTTGAAAGGTTATGTGCGAGTGCCAATGCGAATCCGTGGGGTGATGCCTAGGGGGTCGTAATGGCAAAACCCAGGGCGTGATGGCGCCCGCAGAGCAATCGCCAGAGATGCTGGAGCGGATCATCGAAGGCCTCTTTCCGCGCCACGAGCCAAGGCCCTGGCCCCAGACCGCTGAGTTGTCCCACGGCCGACGTTCCAGTATCTCAGACCATAGCGTAGGATGGTCGGCCTCCCAGCCGAACATCCAAAGTAACGTGGGCGACGGCGGTTTGGAGGCCGGGGAGGAAGTGACGGTTACGAACGAGGAGCTCATCGAGATCGCTAAATCCCTAAAGGTGAGCAAGACACCGGGGCCAGACGGTATCCCGAATATGGTCATTAAAGCGGCTATTCTAGAGGCTCCCAAATTATTCAGGGCAGTAATGAGTAGATGCCTGGAAGATGGCCACTTCCCGAACAGATGGAAGCAACAGAACCTGGTCCTATTCCCGAAGCCGGGAAAACCTCCGGGTGTCCCCTCGTCATATAGGCCGATCTGTCTGCTCGATACTGCCGGCAAGGTACTGGAGAGGGTTATCCTTAACACAAACAGTCTGTCAAGGAACCAATTCGGCTTCCGAAAAGGCAAATCTGCGGTGGATGCCATCTTGTCTGTCACTAAGACAGCCGAGGTGGCAATCCAGCCCAAGAGGACAGGTATCGATTATTGCGCAGTTGTTACGCTTGACGTGAGAAATGCGTTTAATAGCGCTAGCTGGGACTCCATAGCCAACTCGCTTCGGAACGTTCAAGTGCCGGTGTCGCTGTACAGGATCCTGGAAAATTATTTCCAGAATCGTGTGCTATGCTACAACACGGAGGAGATTCAGAAATGCATTCCAATCACCGCAGGGGTTCCGCAAGGTTCCATACTGGGCCCGGTGTTGTGGAACGTCATGTATGACGAGGTGTTGAACCTAAAGTTCCCGGTAGGGGTGGTGATTGTCAGCTTTGCGGACGATATCACCTTGGAAGTCTACGGTGAATCTATCAGAGAGGTTGAGTTGACGGCTGCCCACTCTATAAGCATTATTGAAGATTGGATGCGATCCAGGAAACTGGACCTAGTGCATCATAAAACGGTTATCGTGGTGAACAACCGCAAGTCGGTGCAGCAAGCAAATATCAGCGTCGGGGACTGCACTATTTCGTCAACGCGGTCCTTAAAACTCCTTGGAGTAATGGTCGACGACATGCTCAAGTTCGGGAGCCATGTCGACTATGGCTGCAAGAAGGCTTCCACAGCTATTTCGGCATTGTCTCGTATGATGTCTAATATCTCTGCGGTATATGGCAGCAAGCGAAGGCTATTAGCCCACGTGGTCCAGTCCATACTCAGGTATGGCGGGCCGGTGTGGTCATCGGCGTTAGGTACCAAAAGCTATCTAGCCAAGCTGGACCGCACCTGTCGTCTCATATGCTTAAGAGTGGCGAGTGCGTATCGCGTAATTTCACGTGACGCAATCTGCGTCTTAGCGGGTATGATGCCTATTGGTATCATCATCAGCGAGGACGTAGAGTGCTTCAACCAACGTGGAACTAGAGACATACGGAGTACCACAAGATCAGCCTCGATGATCGATGATCGATGGCAGCGGGCATGGTCTAATTCCACAAAAGGCCGGTGGACACATCGACTTATCCCGGAACTATCAGGTGCCACGGCGAAGTCAACTTCCACCTGACACAAATTCTGTCAGGACATGGTTGTTTTAGACAGTATCTGCACAAGTTTGGGCAGGCGGAGTCCCCCGCTTATCCCGAATGCGTGGACGTTGAGGAAACTGCAGAACATGCTTTGGCAGTGAGCGGACAGGACACTACTCCGGATAACTTAGTCCAAAAGATGTGTTCTAGCTCGGACGTCTGGGGAGCGGTCAATGCGGCTGCTACCCAGATCGTACTTGAACTACAAAACCGCTGGAGAGCCGATCAACGGCGAATAAACAGCCTAACTACCATAGTCCAGTAGTTATCTAAGAGTGTGCGTTAAGCACAATAGCCCCTCTCTGAAGTAATACCGATAAGGTGGTGCCAGGGGGATTGAGGCTGGAGACTCGAGTAGGGTTTTAGTGGGTCTGAATCCTCACGCCCCAGTAGGGGGGTCGGGATACCAAACCCCACTCCCTGAGTTGTCTTTTCAAAATATGTGAAGGTAGAAAACTCACAATCCTAGCAGTAATCTTTGATTTCCGGGTCATCTCTGACTCTGACGTTTTTTCCGTAGCTGTTGTTTGCTAGTCGAGCAGGTTTGAAATACTGTAATTTACTGCACTGCACTCTCTAATCTTCATATTTGTTAACCCGTGAGGAAAGCTGCCTAGGATGATCTAAAATAGTTGTCGATGAATTTAATCGTAAAAAGACCTAGGTAGCTTATAATCGTGCTCAAGTTGTTTCGAAATAAGTAACTAATCAAGAGTAAATATAAAACAAATTGAATTTCTACATACGATTGATGAAATGACTTTTCAAATTGTACAACTTATACAAGAAATTAAACAGACAAGTAATCAACGGTAACGTACTAACACTTTTATGAGGAAACAATCAAATTTACAGAAAGACTCAACTATCTAGGGGTGTTTAGGAAACAAGATAGACATAATGGCTTAACCATGAACCATGAAAAGCAATAAAACCGGTGCCTTTCTTCCGATACAAAACCATTGTCGAGCTGGCAGAAAAACTCAATAGAAAGATATATCACTTTAGTAGCGGATGCAATTGGTCTGCTTTCCTTATTCGAACTTGAAGCTTGAAGCTGGTTAGCAATAGTCATGATTAATATTTCCTGCGCTTTGGTGATCGCATTTGAATATAAACATGCAAATACCTAATGTGTTCGAACCAGGAAACGATGTTAACAAAATGAAACCCGTGGCACTTGAGGTACGAACGCGAAAATTAACGTGAGTTCTCTTGAGCTTTGTTGTGCTCCAACAAAGTGCTCTAATTTGCACTTGTATTGCAAATTACTTCAAGTTTTCATTACATTTTCTTCGTAACGGCTCAATCTCCTTGAATAATTTTTGGTGTCATTTATAGGCGCTTTTATAGCTTAGTTGATGGCTAAATGTAATTTTTCGACGCAGAATTACGCCTTTGTTTGCTGTCCTAGTTTGCGCTTTACGAACGGAACGGAAATGCTCATGTTCATTACAGTTGATATTAAAAAAAAATTGTGGAAATGAATGTGCTCGTGTGACGTTGATCAACTGAAAAATATTCAAAATCAGTTTAACCTACATTCGGATACAGAGTTCCAATATAAAAATATACTATTGAACAAAATAGTGTATTTCCACCCCATCACTATTAACCACACCGTTCGGGATTGTAATAGACCCAGCAGAACTTATGCGCATCAAATCATTATTATTATTGACGTTGGTGAACCCTTTGCTGGAAACCCACAATTTGGGTCTGTACGAGTTTCGTTTCAAATTACATACATATTTTTGGGAGGTCTTGTGCTGAGCCACATTTGAACGAGTAAAAAGCTGACTTGAAGCTCTACCAATGTAACCATAATTATGGGCTGTGCCGAAGTCAATCGGAAAGAGAAATCAAACAAAACTGGAAACAAACATTTTCATTGCCCATCTGGAATGGTGCAAACTGCAAGTGTTGCTCTTGGCTTTGGGGCTAAGTATATGGCGTTGCAGCTGATGATTGCAGTTGCAAACGGTCTTCGCTTCGGAGTTATTTTTGTGCGAAAAAAAGTTGATCACGCGTGCCTAATGGTTGCAGCAGTGTTTGCATTTGGATTATCGATTTGTTCAAGGGGTTAGCTAAGCTAGCTTTACACGCTTTACGTATTGACAACGAAAACAGGATGTGAAACTTCATGCATTGTTGCAGTCGAGATAATTGCAGCATCCCGATCGTCCGTTGATTGATGACACAGTGATGCACGGTTGCACTTTCCAGCGTATACATCTTACGTAAAAGAGTGTCCTATGATGATGATGATCATCATCACATGCATCAATTTTCGTGAACTGCCAATTTAGCGATTGATCGTTCCAGTGATGTGTTCATACCCGGGGTTTGGCCCGGTGAAGTTACAAATGCAAACGTTGTTTTACTCTACTGAGCTAGTTGAAGTGGCCGTTGAATGACCACGGATATTCCACCGAAAACATGTTTACGGCGCCTCGAGTCTGGTTTTCGCTTTCGTTATAATCGATCGCTCGCGTTGCAACGAGAAACGTTCACCATCGATAAGTGTATAGTAATTGCATAGTCACAATCAGGTTTTAGCTTCCTTTTTCGAAACTACCCGCCAGAGAGAGGTACATTTATGCTGCATTGGCGGCTTGTTCGCTTGTGATGATAACGATGATTTTATGCATGATAAATTTCATCTCAACATGACTGATTGGATTAATGTTATGCTGTAGGCTCTCGTCAGAGCAATGATTGAAGCTGTCGTTTAATGTCACTTGCGTTATGTAAAGCAATTTTATTGCGATGGAATATTTAGAAAGCAGCCACAGTCTGAAATCAATAAACCTGTTACAAAGGTACAATGATACTCATGGCTGATTGCGATTACCCTACTATCAAACCGCAAAAGATACCAATGCGATAGAATAAATAATCATGAACGTCAATACCTATCAATAGCTGGTTAAATTTAGATTATTGCCGTGCATTAAAGTACGCTTATTTTACTCCAACTTTCCTTCCCGTCAAAATATTCACTGGCCAGTCGCTACCGCCTAGCGGCAGCCAATCCACAGCCGTGGTAAACGGCAATTAGAAAATGATAATTATCATTTTTTCCCTCCTCCAAGCTCGCACCGCGCACCAGTAACGTTCATTCGAAGACATTCTTCGATTTCATAATGCCACCTTAACACGCATGCGAAAAATAATGGTTTCGTGTGCGAGCGACCATTTCAGCCACTATCTACGGGCGCCGCTTCCTTCCGATATATTCAAATCGACCGCGGGAGTGGGTGGTGAGGTGGCGTGGATCAGCGGGGAAATGTGGTGGCTGTTGAATTGCTTAATTTCGTTATTGGCACTGATGCATGTTTTTGATTTGCAATGGGAAAGCTACCACTTGTTACTTTCTGTTTTATTGGTTGGTTTGATTAAAATCAAGATCCATTTCAACTCAGACTGCAGAGGCTTGAATTAAGTGGCAATATCTTTAACTGATTTGAACCATACCTTACCGGTAGAACTATGTCTGTCAAAATTAAAAATACTATTTCTTTGCCGATTTCTGTCAAGTTTGGCGTGCCACAAGGAAGTCATCTGGGTCCACACATTTTCTTGCTGTACCTTAATGACATTTTATAGTCATCTCACCCTTAGGTGCATGAAATTATCGTATGCTGATCGTATTTCAAATTCTTCTCCATAATTATCCATAATATATCCAATACCCTATTTGTTCAATCCCAGTTGAAGATTTTTTCTGACTAGTGCAATATCAACAAAATAGTGTTAAATGTTTCATAGTGCACTTGTATCTCCTTTACACGCAAACGAAAATGTCGTAGCTGATCTTCCATTTATATTGAATTTTGCTTTCGTTGCGCACCTTTCTTTAGATCCCTTGAATCAACAGAACACATTCCAACTCATTCCAGGCTCAACTCAACTCCACGCCTGGCAAAGGCTGAACATGGGCAAATCTATTACCTTTGTTCCCGAACTCCTATCCATATATCCACGTGGTACCGGCTGGAGTACGCAACCTCGGTTGTCGTACACAAACAGGGAAGGAGACACAGTGACTCCCGCCCACTTTAAGACGGCCCAGTAAACCATTTGGTTTGTATATCTCGATTGCAACTGAGATATACGAAATCATATCTGAACGAAAAAGTTATATTTCACGCCATATAAGAACATATAAGTACCAAAGTGGAGGCGATGTACGTGCGAAAGCTTTGACAATTATTTGTAATTCTTTTTGCCGTAGTTTTTATAACACGCAACTAAATACTCCTGAATATATGATTAAGATATAATCAAATATTGCAATCGTCTATACTGCTTTATAATTCACAGTCATGAATTGTATATGAAGGCACGCACGACTGCAAAACAACTTATTGTTCACTTCGATTTGACATACTCTAATTATTATACAATTCCAATGGGAAATTGACATGAAAACGATTTATTATGAACTTTCTATTACGATTTTGTGTTATCTGGGGGTAGGCCCGTCAGCGGGATAGGGACCTTAGCCTAACAACCTACTGTACCCGAAAATTCTACGTTACAGAAAATGAAAGAAGAAATCGATCTGGATTATTAGCACGGACCTTTAGTATAAAAACACGGACACAACTCGGATCATGCAATATGTTGACCCTTGCCCAGCAGGGCAAGCTGGTTCAACTTCCAAACCACCTAAAACTTGAAATGCTGGAGCTAAACGGGATCCGCTGGCCGGGTACTGGCTTAGAACATACGAGGTGAAAATACAACTCGAGTAGGAGGAGTTAGATTCCTACTGAGCCCAGGGGCACATGCGGCACCTGATGAAGTGGTAACCGATAAACGAAGGAATAATCGTTGCTAGATTTAGAACAGGGGTTAGAAACTCGACAGCAATCCAGTTCTATGCGCCAACAGATGCTGCCGACCTGCAGGAGAAAGAGAGTTTCTACAGCCAGCTGAACAGTGTGGTTGAGAAACTCCCAAAGGAGACATTCACAACGACTTGAGCGACTTTAACGCGAGAATTGGCCTAAACAATGCGGACCTTGAACGCGTCATGGGACGCCATTACTCAGGAGAGATGAGAAAAATCGGAAAGTTGTTTACAGAGTTTTGTGGCAATAACAAAATGGTTATAGGTCATTGGAGGATCACTCTTTCTCTTTCTCCATAGACCAGCTCATAAAGTCATGTGGGTTTTCTGCGACGGCTGAACAGAAAACCAAATCGACCTCTAGCATCAGCCGAAAGTGGCGAAGAAGTATTCTTGTTGTACGCAACAAACGCAGCGCTGTTATCGCTGAGATATGTTTGCGCGTCGCGCGTATCCAGCGGCGGGAGGAGAAAGTTGGGAATGGATTTCGGATGAAAAATTGACGAGTGGAGAGAGACGAAGGCCGGCATAGAGCGAGCGCGAACCAGATCGGCTGAGATAGCTGCTCTTACGACGAACTGGAGAGGCTGTTAACGAGCGGGACAATAGAGCCTAGCCCAACTCCCTAACCGAAGAAGAAGAAACCGGCGCCACCAATATATGATATTTCTCCCCGCCTCATCCTGGCACCAAGATGAATACAAAGCTGCCACCAAAGGAAAGAGCTGGTCATCTACTTACTCACCGTACGGAAATGCTTAAGCGATGGACTGAACATATAGAACAACTCTTTCGAGTTTCGAATGTTAGCGACCAATAAAACCAGCAGCATATGATAATAGTTCCTCGCACTAATCGCTCCAAATCTGAGGCACCATTACTGGATGAAATTGAAGCAGCCATCAAGAGTATGAAATCCAATAGAGCACCAGGGATAGACTGTATTTCAGCCGAAATGCTCAAACTTGACCCATTTTTGTCAGCTCAGATGATGCATCAGTTTTTCAGCAATATATGGGAAACTGCCACTTTTCCTGTGGACTGGATGCAGGGCATATTGGTCAAAGTCCCTGAAAAAGGAGACCTAACTGAATGCGGTAACTGGAGTGGCATCACGTAGCTCTGTATTACTCATAAAGTACTCTGTTAGGTAATCCTTAACTGGATCCAGGAGAAGATCGACGCTACTCTCCGGAGGCAGGAAGCTGGATTCCGTGCTGGCCGGTCAAGTGTAGACGAACGAATTCCAGGACTCTCTTCTGCTGGCGTTCGTTGAGTTTGAAAAATCAAACGTCGACTATACCACGAAAACATCGGAGGAAGCGAGGGGGCTTAGGCGTTGAGGAATTCCAGATAAGCTAATCCATCGCATCGAGGCTCAGCACGAGGCGTTCTCGTGCATGGTGTTGCACAACAGCCAATCCCACCAACGCCTTTCAATGGCTTGGTGGCCAGTCAACGCCCGATGGTGGTACTAAGACTAGGTATAGCCAATCAGGAAGGCCAGGAGTGCCTTTGCAGATCTACGAAACATTTGGCACTCAAGCCAGATCACTCTACATAAGAAAACCCGAATTTTCAACTCAAACGATAAATGCGTACTGCTATATGCCTGCAAAACGTGATGCGTCTGAATGGAGACAACACAAAAACCGCAGGGCCTGATAATGAGATATCCAACGAGGAACTCTATCATCGACGTCATTAACCGCCGATAGCAACAGAAATTCAAGAACGCAGGTGAAAGTGGATCGGAAACACTTTGAGAAAAGGAGCGAACGAGATCTGCAGAGAAGGACTCGATTGGAATCCGCAAGAACAACGAAGAAGAGGCAAACCCAGAGGCTCATGGGGACGCAGCTTAGCCAACGGCATCCGGGCTGTAAACGAGAACCTGTCCTGACGGCAGGTAAAAATCATTGCGGGTAGTCGGCAATGGAAATCTCTGGTTCTATCCCTTTGTCCTTCCGGACCAGCGGACAGGGAAGTAAATAGGTAAAATTTCAACTCATCCCGTACGTCTCGTGCTTTACCGAGAATTCGTCTACACTCCACTCAATGTAATCATCATGAATTCCTTGAGCGCCCCGCCAATCGCAAGTCAGCTTCGACCTCTATTCCTGGTGCCGGCGGGGTCTTTTTGAGAGAACAGATTTCAACACACTATCCTACGGCATCCCTGCGACGTTACCCAGCTAGCATTTTTACGCGTATATAGAAGTAAAAAATGAGCATTACGTACATATATGCATGCTAATAAAACGTACTTGATGCGCAAAATTGACATATCGATATCCGTACTATTTTGGAGGCGATATACGTGGTGAGGAATAATTATACGCATTTCATTTATATAAATATGCATATACGATAAAGTCCGATTAAGCACGACTCGCTCCATACTGCTATACAATTTTGTGCTAAAAATCGTATGTGTGTCAGTTATTATCATTATATATGACTGAAAATCAACCCGGGCCCACTTTATTAAGCATTAGTTACGATTCCGAATTTGTTAAGAAATATTTACGATAGTTTTCATTAAGATATATGATGTACGATTTGGTGCTAGCTGGGTAGCTTCCTAAGCTTTCTAGTCCACCTTTAGTTCGAATACAGCAAGTCTACGTAGAAATTGTTTTCCGTAAGCATGGTTAGAATTTCAAGTCCATAGACACCTTTCGTTCCACTACAACCAATGCTCGTATATCGTAAGCAAAATTACAGTCTCAAGTCCGTAAAAGAACTACCGGCCTGGTTAGCGTTTTGTACATCGTCAGCTTTTTTTTCTGTATGGACTCATCACTGCGACCAGTATCGTTTGATCTATTGTGATATTGTGATCGTCAGCTTTGTGCGGCGGCGTATGCTCCTTGATCAAAGCGTCTTACGGACCTCCAGCTAGGATGCGTCGTTTAATCTCTATACTCGTATTATTGTTGGCGGTGACCAGAGTTCCCAGATATATGAACTCATCAATCACAATCCAGTTCATCGCCGTCAATAGTCACTGTCCGTTGATTCTTGAGACTTTCGACCGACTTTCAGATAACTTTCAAACAACATTCAGACGATCATCAGACAACTTTCGGATGGCTCTCAAACGGCCTTCAGAGGATATTCAAATGACTTCCATTCGACGGTTAGATGATTTTAAAATTTCTTTCAGATTGCTTTTAGACGATTTTCTGAGGTTTTCTGACAAGTTTCATACGATTTTCAGGATGAGTCACAGGTAACGTTTAGACGGTTTTTAGACAACTTCTGGATAACTTTCAGACGGTTTTCAAATGGATTTTATATAGGGCTTTTAAATAACCTCAGAGGACATTCAGAACAATTTCAGACTGTTTTCAGACGATTGTTCGATAATATTCCGATTATTGCAAACTGACTTTTAAGCGAACTTCAGAAGTTTTTAAATTACTTAAAGGCGTAAGTGAAGTGACTTTAAAGCTTTTGGCGTGCTTTTATACGATTTTCAGACGATCGTCAGAGGACTTTCAGATGACTTTCAGATAAATTTTGAACAACTTA
The DNA here is from genome assembly GCF_943734655.1 of Sabethes cyaneus. Classification (NCBI taxonomy): domain Eukaryota; kingdom Metazoa; phylum Arthropoda; class Insecta; order Diptera; family Culicidae; genus Sabethes; species Sabethes cyaneus. Next base: position 123,349,623 of record NC_071353.1, on the reverse strand, counting down.
CATTCTGGAAGCATGACTTTTAGATCTTTGAGATGAGTTTCAGGCGATTCTTTGAAGGCGATTCGTTGAAGATGGCAAATCTATGTGCTAAGCAGATTCTACAAAAGTGTCGCGAACACTAAGCTCCCACGCACCACCTATTCATAGATTTCAGGACCGCCTACGATACTATCGACCGTGAACAGCTATGGAAAATTGTGGACGGATCCGGTTTTCCAGGGAAGCTAACACGATTGATTAAGGCCGCGATAGGTAGTGTACAGTGCTGTGTAAGGATATCGGGCGCTGTATTAAGCCCGTTTGAAACACGCAGAGGATTTCGACTAGGCGATGGTATTTCCTGTCTCTTGTTATCATCGCGCTAGAAGGTTTATTGACAACTGAGGGTTTTAGCATGCGGGGCACGATCTTCAGAATAAATCTAGCCAATTTATCTGCTTTGCTGACGACGTGAACATTGTTTGAAGGGCGTTCCAGACGGTTGCTGAGGTATACTGCAACTGAAACGTGAAGCAGGGAAGGTTGGATAAGTGGTGAATACGTTTAAAATCAACTAACTGTTACCAGGAGGAACCGAGCGCGATGGAGCTTGTATAAACAATACTGTGATAGTCGACAGGGATGTGTTCGAGGTGGTAAACGAATTTGTATACCTCGGGTCGTTGATGACGTAGGATAACAACTGCAGCAGAGAAATACGCAGACGTATTCTTGTCGGAAGTCGTGCTTACTACGGACTCCATAAGACCCTAAAGTCAGGTGAGCTTCATCCCTGTAGCAAATGTATCATGTACGAGACGCTAATAAGACCGGTAACCCTCTACGGGCTTGGAACGTGGACAATGCTCGATGGAGACTTGAAGGTACTGGCTATTATTGAACGTCGTGTACTTATGGCTATCTTTGGTGTTGTATGTGAGAACGGTGTATGAAGAAGAAGCATGAACCACGAGCTGGTGCAGCTCTTCAGTGAACCCAATATCCCGAAAGTTGCTAAAGCTGGAAAGGTACAATGAATAGGACATATTATGAGAATGCCGTATAACAACCCCACAAAAAGAGTGTTCGCCTCGAATCCGGTTGTTAGCAGACGCAGAGGTGCGCAGCGTGTTCGATGGTTAAACCAAGCGAAGGAAGACCTGGAACGTGTGGGGCACTCGAGAAATTAAAGACAGACAGCCATGGGCCGAGTTTAATGCTGGAACATTGTTTTGCAGGTGACATGCTAAGCGACATTGCACCAGGATAATTCAGTAAGTAAGTAAGTATTGTATTCTATGTACTTGATGAACAAGTCAACTGTTTATTAGGTATTGAAAACCTTCGCAACTCGCTCAACAACTTATCGGTCGAGCCATATTCGTACAAATAGGATGCAAGAAATCTCAACTGCTCAGGCGTACCACAAGGGAGTAATCTGTGACCATTACTATTTTTATTGTTTTTTTAGCGACGACTGCTGTACTATGCCATTAGACTGATTTCTGAGAGCGTCTCATACCCACGTAGAAAAAATCCCTTTTATTAGAGTAACAGTACTCAAAGGTCGAGGTGAATTTATAGTCACTTCAATGACTTTTAGGGATCATCCCATGTCATCGCACAAGCGGTGTTATCAGGACAAAACACAAAGTCATTTGTTTCATATAATAGTAGATGGATAGCAATAGAACCATTTATAAATCTAATCCACAGCGATGTCTCAGTGTTCTAATAGTCTTTTTAATCCATTTCCCTCGAACCAGCGTTGCGAAAACACAGTTTATGCACACTGTTTTTGCAACTTGCTTTGCGAAACATAGGGACGAAATTTGCAATGCATGTCTACCGTGCGGTTTTTCTTTTGCAGGTTCTAAAAGTTTTAGCTTTTCATCTCTGCTAAAAAAATCGTGGCGTTTAATGGATTAAGTACCCGTAAAAATTGGCTGTGCTGAAACATCCTCAGTAACAGAAAGTTTATATTATTGCGCAACTATTCTTTGTCACAGTACCTACGTTAGTAATTTACAATAACTCCAAACAAAGCTAATAGTTTTGCAAAGCAATTTGGTTTTAAAAAGTTTTTTCTAAGTACCAATAGCAATCGTTTTACCCTAAATTACTCTAAATATGCGGTTTAAAATTATCCATTATTAGTCACTGAATCGCCTAGATTTGATTGGTTTGTCCAACAATGCTAAATCATGTTTTTCTGCGAAATGGTTGAGATATTTCTCGAACATATTTGAGCAAGCATTGCTGCACGAACGCGATATCAAATCTTTCCGTCCGGTCCGGTTGGGGCAGTTTTCACTTTCATTGGCCTCAGGCCATCCTCTGCGTTTAACAACGCAGTGCGGTGGAGGTCCACTGATAAAAGCGTTGCTTTGATAGTAATGTTAAACTATTTCGCTGCCCCTATTGAATAGCAACAATTTAATTCAAATCTGTTCAAATCGGTTCGAACTTATTACGCAAGTTCAACAACCGGTTGAAATTGAAACAATCTATTGCACAACGCGAGACAGATTTTTTTCGAACATCCCTCAAGATACTTTTTGCCCGTGTTTGGCTGCCCCTATATATGTATCAGCTGCTGGGTGCTAATTAAACCGACGGGATTTGCAGTCATAAAAATTATGAAATCGATCGCCGTAAGGGTGTCGATGAAAAAAAAAAACAAATTGAGAGCTGTTTTGCATCCGTTTCGCGCAGCAACGCAGAGCGCAGCGCTGCCGTACTTGTTGCGCTCACAGCTTCCGCTACAAGATCACATCCATTCATCTCCTCCTCCTCCTTTGGTAGCACGTCCGTATGGGACCAGCGGAGAGTTGAATTGAACGTATGACACAAACTGTCCAGTAAACACGCGAACAGTTTGCTATGATGTGAACCTTGGTGGAATGAGACGCTTAACAATGTAGTCAAGAATATTCAAAATCCGGTCCAAATCTGATAAAAATGTGGTCCTATATCTGGCCCAGAATCCAGAACATAGGTCTAGAATATAGATCCAGAATAAAATCGACAGGATAGTCTAGAATCTGGATCAAAAATCTGATCAAAAATGTGGTTCAAAATTTGGTCTAGAATCTAGTCCAAATCTGTTCCGAAACCTTAAACAACATTTGATAAAGAAAGTGATCCACGGTGCAGTCCTGGTTCAAAATATGGTCCAGGTTCGGAAGTTGATTCAAAACCTGATCCAAAATCCGGTTGGTGGTTTAAAAACTGATCAAAAACCTGTAGCCCCAAAGCTGCCCTAGGTTCAAAATCTGACCCAAAAAATCTTTCAAAATCTGGTTTATAACCTGGTGCAGTTTTTTCCCGCGTTGAGGATTTACCACAGCGACCATTATTCTGATCTATTGTGGTGTGTCCTCTTTTAATTTATACCATGCCGTATCAGTGAGCTAATGAACCACCTCTACTACTGTCGGCATTTATCCCAATCAGGTGATGCATTCCGTATGAAATTTATCACTTGATTAGGAACAGCATTCGAAATATCGCAGGGCTGAGTCAGCCCCTTATCAAGGTATCATGGTGCAGTTTTGGTATCTGGTCCAAAATTTGATCCAAAATCTGATGAAAAAATGTGGAAGCTAGAAATAGTATCCCGTTGGAATCAAATACAGGGCTACAGACAAGCTAAATAGTTTATCTTCTCAAATCCTGCAGTAGCTAAAAAACTACTCAATTTAACTCCTAGTGAACTATACACAATCACGTGACTCCTAATCGCACACTGTCTCACTATTTATCATTTAAAGAATATCAGCAAGGTATCATTCGACATCTACCGCTTTTGTAACTCTGGACCTAAAGGTTCAGAGCATCTTCGCAAAGCCAAAAGAAAGTCCAGAGTCAAGTTTTGCGAAAGCATCCAGACTCTGCCTGTGGCGGCGTGACTTCAAAAAGCGTTAGCCAAGGACCATGATAATGGCCTAGGGCAATTGAAAAAAGAAGATGGCAGTCTCACTGTTACTACTAGGAAAACGTTGGAGATGCTTATGAACACGCATTTCCCTGGTTCGACAGTGTCCACTAGAAGCGACGTCGGCGCGGAACAGCAAGTTGAGTCGTTGCGCAATGTGTCAAGCGACTCGGTTCTACTTGCACGCCGACTGTTTACGGAGGCTTCAATCAATTGGACACTCAGCTCCTTTGAACCAATGAAGTCTCCGGGTCCGGATGGCATACTTCCCATCTTCTTACAAAAAGCGGACGAGATTATAATGTCCGAGCTCATCAACCTCTTTCGTGCCAGCTTTACGTTGGGACATGTCCCGGCAAGCTGGCGGAAGGTCAGGGTGGTGTTCATACCTAAGGCAGGCAAAAAAGATAAAACTATGCCAAAAGTTTTCAGACCAATTAGTCTGACATCAACGCTTCTCAAGTTGATGGAAAAAATCACGGATAATCACATCCGTAACGAGTTTCTAAAGAACTCTCCTTTACATGGCAATCAACATGCTTACCAGTGCGGTAAATCTACGGAAACCGCACTCCACTGCCTAGTGACGCTAATTGCGGAGTCGCGTTAAATACCAAGAGACGGCACTTTGTGCTTTTCTTGACATTGAAGGTGCCTTCGATAACACGTCATTCACCTCAATTAACACGGCTCTCCTTAATAAAGGAACTGATCAGCCGACAATGAACTGGATTGAAGCAATGCTGTCAAGCAGGGAAATCACAGCCTCATTGGGAAATACGTCGATCACAAATAGCATGGCTATGAGGTCATTGCGTACGCCGACGACGTGGTACTCATTGCCAGAGGTAAATTTGACGCAGTGCTGTCCAGTCGTATGCAAGGAACTCTAAACTCCACTATCTCATGGTGCCTACGAGAGGGGCTTAATATAAACCCCTCCAAAACAGTCGTGATACCATTTACTAGGTGGAGGAGACATATTCTTACTCCCCCTACACTGAATGGAATCAGACAAAGCTTCAGCCTAGGCTAATTTATGCTGCTCTTGTATGGTGACCAAAGGTAAACGAGGTGACAGCACATGCCAAGCTAAGCAAAGTTCAACGCCTGGCATGTTTATCAGTGACCAGCGCCATGCGCACTACACCAACTGCAGCCATGGAGGCAATGTTATGTTTGCTACCGTTACATCATCATGTGAAGAAGAAAGCCGAACTCGGTGCACTAAGGTTACAGAGGTGTCGTAACATACTTGAGGGGGATCAAATTGGTCACCTTCGCGTACTATGGGAGTTCAAACTATCACCCCTAGTAACGACAATCTCTGATTGGATGGAGTCACGGCCTAACATGGATGTTCCGTACAGTGTAATTGTTACTGGTCGCGCTGTATAGAGCAATGGAGGGCCTGTTCTTCCACCCTGTACCATCTGCTTCTTTACAGATGGATCAAAAATTGGGATCAGGAGTCTACGGACCCGGAATAAAGAAAGCTCTTCCACTGAGCAAATGGCCCACCGTGTTCCAAAACGAAGTATATGCAATATATATCTGCGCCAAGATATGTCTAAAATGAAAGTATAGGTATGCTGAAATCGGAATCTTCACGGACAGCCAGGCTGCACTATTGGCTCTCAAGTCCACCAAATGTGCATCCAAATTAGTTTGGGAGTGCAGCACAACCTTGAGGGAGCTCTCCCGCCAGTACAAAGTTTCATTATTCAGAGTGCCTGGACACTGCGGAATCGAGGGCAATGAGCTTGCCGACAACCTAGCGAAACAGGGATCTGCTCATCAGTTCATTGGCCCCGAACCGTTTCTGGGCACCTCCATATCCGCTGTCAAAAGCGAATTACTGACCTGGGAAAAGCTAGAAATAGCATCCAGTTGGTATAAAGCGTAGACAAGCTAAACAGTTTATCTACCCAGACCCTGCAGTAGTTAACAAACTACTTACCTTAACGCGTAGGGAACTGCGCACAATCACGGGACTCCTCGCCGGACATTGTCCCACTTTTTACTATTTAAAGAGAATTGGCAAGGTCTTAACCGACATTTTCCGCTTTTGCAATTTAGTACTACAAAGTTCAGCGCACTTGCTTTGCTACTATGGAGCTCTTGCGTCTTCCAGGTTCAGCTTCTTCGGAAGCTACCTATTAACTCCATACTCAGTATGGAAACTTCATCCCAAGAAGGTAGTTGGTTTTTATTAACCATGTAATACCTAATTGGAGCACAGTCTTACAACCCAGCTCAACACCATCAATGGGTATGAGCAATTCGTAAACTGTGTACAGCAATCGGGGCCCACCACAAAAGATGATCATTAAGGTTGTCGCAGTGGCCTTTTAACCCAATGCCCTTCTGGCATATTAACAAAATATTGATGTTTCGGATTATGACAGATGTTTGCGCAACATTCTCTGGCCGTTTAAAATGGTTCATTTCAAGAACCATCAGGAACCTCAACACCGTCGTTGTCCAGTGGTATAAAACAGCATCCATAAGCCCATAATTGGCATAATTATTATGCTCGTTATTCCATCGAAAGCGGGATCAAATCAGTTATGCGAGCGAAAACCCACTGGAGAGAAGGAGTATTATCATCGGAAAACCAAGTGCGTCAACTTTAAATCGGGGGACCTTGAACTCCCTTCGGAACCACTGGAGTTCTTGCAGGTAATCCTTCATCCAGAGCTCCAGAATCTCTGTTCCAAATCCTGCACTAACTGTCATCGGGATAAGCATTCAGAGGGAACATGTTGATAAGAATTATAAAATGTGCAGGAGTGATAGCATCGATTTTGATGGTTTGTGTGACTTGTGTAAGCGGTCGCGATCGGTTCAGTCTGGGCCAGCATCGTGAAGAGTTCTTGAATTCTTGATACGAAAGTTTGTGTAACTACCCTCTTAGGGCGAAATTTCACAGATTTTTTCCTGCCGTCCCACATGCCACCAAAGTGAGGTGAGGGCATTTTATTCTGAGGCGGAATAAAATGTCATTCAATTGGCGCGGAATAGTCCGTCAGCTTTTTTCAGATATTTTTCGTCTCGGAAAAGTACTTTATCTCATAATCCGCGCTATTAGCTAAATAAAGTCTGCGAGGCCTTAGATGACAAGTTGAAAACGATTTCCACATGCAAAGCGCCTAGCCTTTAAGTAGCCTTTAGTGTGTTGTGAGTTACGACTTGCGGTATTAGCAGTTGGGCAGATTGGCAACAATCAGTTGGACAGCTCGTCGAAGCGCCATTCGTAGACATGACACACATTGGTGTATCAACTGACGAATCATGCTTTTCATGGGTGTTTTTCAGGGAGTAACACTTGATGTTAACCTTCAGTATATTTCAAAGACCGCCAACACAAATAATACCATCGCTCGAATAAATAAACGGATTTGAATTACGCATGAAATGTTTCAACTGCTTAGAACCCTGGAAAAGTCGCCGTTTGGCATCAAATACTTCGTTTTGAACCAGTCGTGTCATAAGCTCAGTAGCTCGCTGTATTTCATCTGTGGTTAACATAATTCCAGTTAGTGTCTTCATACCACTTTGGACGTAATCGCAGAAGCAAAATTTCATTTAAATAAAAAATGGTCGAGTCAAAACTTATTTTTAGTGTTTGAGCCCTTTTACTAAATAATTTGCTAGTTGGCGTATTACACATTTTCATTAGCTATTTATCTCCAAAGCATTGCATATAACATAATGTTTTGAAAAACACTATTTAAGTTCAATCTTGTGCAGTTACATTATCTTTCTCTACGTATTTTGCCAACTTAATTGTATTTATTTACTGCATGACACAGTAGAGAGAGTTAATTGATGTAATTCAACTTTAAATTTACATTCTTCTTAAGATGTCATTATGCCACTGATCATTAGTTTTAGATTTAATGACATCAAATGTCCCATGGTGGAAGAAAAGTAAAAGTGAGCCACTTGGCAACAAGTGACTTGTACAATATGAACTCGTAGAACCTGTCCACCAAATTGAGCTCAAATTTCCATTGCTGATGCCCAGGTTTGGTTGGTTTTCCGCTTTCTAAATTGTCGAAAAATAATTCAGAAAACCAACGACGACGACAAGCTGGCAACGATCGTGAGTAACACCGACACCGCAAAGACACTTTCCAATGGGGGTACTAAGGAAAATCGGAACAGATAATGCCGCGACTTACCGATTTGATTAACCTGCTGGGAAAATTAGCTACCGCGCTCCAGCGCCCGGGGTTAATCTGGAGCACGTGGTGGAACGCCTCTCTCTCTCTCTCGCTCTCGAGCTGCAGGGGACGGGTGCCTATATCAGCCGGTGGACTTTTGTGACTCACTGCAATGCTTAACCGGCCGCTACGATTGCCGTTCCGGTCTACTTAAAGTGGTGTGAGGTGAAAAGGGGGCCAAATTGCGTCTTTCGCATAAGTCAGTGTGTCCATGTGCTTGCGAGTGTGTAAACCGGACAGCCGGGAATTCGTTATTCGTTGGGACGTCGCTGGTTCGCTGGCTGTTACGGAGCCGTACAGCCCCAAACACACCCGAAACACTAAACTGAACCTTCACTGGTATCCTATTGCGAATCACCTATCACTTAAATTTGGGAAAAATCGGTTCACTTTTTCTGCCAATCGGAAGGTGATTTCTCCTTGCGTTCACTTACTAAGCTGAAGATTTGTTTTCTTTCGTCGTACCCGAGAGATTCTCTTTCACATTTCTGCTGTTTTCCTTAATTTGTTTGTGGTCGTCGTGGATTTGCGAGTGCTTCGGTTTGATTGTGGCTATTTTTTCTCTCTCGGCTGAAATTATATCTGAACGATTTTCACCAAACTTCTATGTTTCCCACATTTTTCTTCTTCGCTTGGCTGTTTTTGCCTCACTCTAAGCTAGTTTGAGCATTATTATATTTTTTGCTCGGTTTGCTATTCGATTGTTGTATTGCGTTTCACCTGACTATTTCAAGCAACCTGCCAATTAACTTTGAATCAAATAATTATTCAGCATCAGCAGATTTTCTATTTTCACGTAATGTTAAATTAGAATTCTAACAATGGAATTTACTAGCAATACAATATCCGTAAATTTGGAAAATGTAACAAAACATTATTTCGATTTGACTTCCCGAACTCGAAGCCGGTCCTTGCGCCAAGCCGTGTAAAAACCTAACTGTATATCAAAATCGATTAAAAGCCCCCGGGGGCCGCCGAAATTCCACCACTCGGAGCTGAAACGGCAAAGTAAAAGGCAAACCACAACAAAACAGGTGAGCAGCAAAATGAAGCAAAAACTCATAAGCCAACTTTCTTCTCGCTACTAACTGATAATCTAATTGAGCTTCTCTAGGTGTCTCCCTCTCCCGCGGGTGCGCGCGGCCAGCACAAGTGCCAGAAACCACTATTTCACATGATGGCCGATGGCCACGGACTGCGCTCGCCGATCATCGGCCGGCAAAACGACGATCGCGTAAGATGTAGAAAGGGAGGCCGAATTGGGCTCACAACGCAGCCAACAAACAGTGATGAACAGGGCTAAGTCAGAGCCTTAAGACACTGCGCGGAATGGTTTGAACAAAAAAAAAAATTATGAAGCACACCAGTAGCAGAAACACAGGTAAACGAAAACAAAAGCATTCAGAGCGTAACCAAGCGCGCTGCACATGGGCTGCTCTGCCCGCTCGTTGTCCGTTGCACCAGCCACGAAGAGAGTAAAAACAACAGAAGCGCACTCGCGAATCGAACTCGCCGCCGCGATCGTGAATCGAAACGGTAAAAACGCTATCCACTGCCAGTCTACACTACCAACTTGCGATTCGAAAAGCTTTTGTCCGATAACCGACTAGAGGAGATCGAGCCGAGCCCGTCTGCGTGCGAACTGAGCAAAAGCCAAAACACGATTGATGCTGTTCCGGCTGTTCGGATCACTCCCGAGTACCACACCAACCGACCAACCCACGGTCTGACTGGAGGAACTGCGACGACGATGAATAATATGCTCTCTAGACGATGATTTTCTCTGGGAAAGACGTTCGGTCGATGATGGAGCGCCGAAGAAGAAATGGCGAACTTCGCGATCTGCGTTAATGATCGATGGGATTATGTATGCATTTCCATCGGTTCCGTTTTCGTGTTCTTTCTTCGTTGCAAAAATTTTGGTTTTCTTTTCTGCAGCATCTTTGAACTAAATAGGTTTTAACTTCAAGCTCTAATGCAATATGTTGTTCACAGTAGAAAAGCTTCTTAGATAGTTCTGTTGATTTCGGTACTTTGGTTATATTCATACGTTAAAAGTTATTTTTCAATATGTGAAGTATAAATTACACCCAAATTTAATGTTATATTTTGATGATTATTCCAAACGGTGCTGTGATAACTACTCTCCGAGTTGTTTAACTCGATTAATCGGAGAACAGTTGTTGAGTCTATTAGAAGTGTTTTCATCGCCTGTATTGAAGTCCCTTTTGACGTTCTCCAAGTAGCAAACCATGGGTCGTGATCGATCCAATCCCCCACTTTCAGACACTATTGGCTATTTTTGTGGAAGAACGTTTCTCTCGTTTCGATACCCGCTCGCTGGATGACACTTTCAATAGCGATGTTGAATAACATACAGGACAGTGCACCCCTTGCCGCAAGCCTCTGCGCTATTCGAAAGAACTCGAGAGTACCCTCGAAAAACTCACGTAGTACACCAGTCGCTCCAGGGTAACTTTGATCAGCCGCGTTAGTTTGTCCGAAAACCCGTTCTCGAGTATTATCTGTCATAGCTTCTGTGCGCTCGATTGTATCGTATGCTGCCCTGAAATCCACGAAGGTATGATGCGTAGGTTCGTTGTACTCCCGAAATTACTGGAGGATTTGCAAACGTCAGACTTCGTAGTATTGTGGTCAACCAATTCTGCGTTCGTCGATACTTGACTAAATTCTCCCTCGTGGCAATGCTTAGATAATTTTTCCAAGCTCTTTTATTCCTCTCCATCGCTTCTTGGCCTTTCCCATAAAGCCAGTTATTTTGTGCACTTGAGCCCAGCTAGCATTTTCACATGTATATCTTCTAAACCTATAAGAAAGGATTTCTGTCTGTCTGTCTGTCTGTCCGTATGTTCCTTATAGAATCGAAAACTACTGAACCGATCGGCGTGAAAATTTGCATGTAGAGGTTTTTGGGGCTATGGAAGGTTCTCTCGATGACAAAAGACCCCTCGCCCCACTAAGAGGGGGGGCTCCCATACAAATCTATGCCTATAAGAATGGATTTCTGTCTGTTCTATGTTCCTTACAGAATCGAAAACTACTGAACCGATCGGCGTGAAAATTTGCATGTAGAGGTTTTTGGGGCTAGGGAAGGTTCTCTCGATGGCAAAAGACCCCTCGCCCCACTAAGAGGGGGGGCTCCCATACAAATCTATGCCTATAAGAATGGTTTTCTGTCTGCTCTATTTCCTTATAGAATCGAAAACTACTGAACCGATCGGAGTGAAAATTTGCATGTAGGGGTTTTTGGTGCCAGAGAAGGTTCTTATGATGGTTAGATATCCCTCCCCCCACTAAGAGGGGGGGGGGGCTCCCATACAAATCTATTCTCATTAAAAAGTGATTTCTGTCTGTCTGCCCGAATGTTCCTTATAGAATCGAAAACCATTGAACCGATCGGCGTGAAAATTTGCATATAGGGGTTTTTGGGACCAGGGAAGGTTCTTATGATGGTTAGAGACCCCTCCCCCACTAAGGGGGCAGCTCCCATACAAATGAAACATAAATTTCTGCATTACGCGAGAACTAATCAAGCAAATGGAACAAAATTTTACAGGTGGGTGTTTTTGGAGACAATAATTTTTTCTATGGTGAATTAAGACCCCTCCCCACTTTCGGAGGGGCGAAATGGTTCGTAATGATGGCGAATGTTTAAATGCTATCCGCTTTATTTTATCAGCCTGAGCGATGGATGGAGTAGTTTTCTACTTGATTGTGAGGAAAATTTGTATATTAAAACACCCATGAACTCCTCAGAAACTTGCAAAATTCGAGATTGTGACAAAGGTCATCCGAGATTCACGATTTATGTACAACATAGTTTAATTTGTGCAATACGAAGTTTGTCGGGTCAGCTAGTAAAAGATAAAAATCAGCATTACGTACAGATATACATGCTAATAAATCGTATTTGATACGCAAAATTCGCTGCTGCTGATGTTCCTGTTGACTTAGTGGATATAAGTACGTTTGAAATAACTCCCGATATGATACTGTCAGCTGCAAAAAAACTGAAGCGTTCGTGTTTACCTGGACCTGACGGTATCCCAGCGGTAGTCTTTGCCCGTTGTGCTATGGCATTAGTGGAACCTTTGTGTCTCATATTCAACAAATCGTTCGAGGATGGAAAATTTCCATCGATCTGGAAGCAGTCACTCATGTTTCCTGTTTTTAAAAGTGGCGATCGCCGGAATGTTCGCAATTATCGGGGCATTACGAATCTTTCTGCTGCATTGAAATTATTTGAAATTGTAGTGAGTAATTTTATCGTTGCTAGAACAAAATGTTATATTTCCGCCGACCAACACGGATTTACACCTGGTCGATCCGTAAGCACGAACCTTATGGATTTTACGTCTACTTGTATTTCCCACATGGAACAAAAATCGCAAATCGATGTGATCTATACTGATCTAAAAGCAGCGTTCGATCGTATTGACCATAAAATACTACTGCAGAGAATCTCGCAACTTGGTGCATCTCGGAATTTCACCGAATGTCTCAGCTCCTATTTATGCGGCAGAGTTCTACGTTTACAGCTTAACTCCTGTTTCTCTTCTCGGTTTACTAATTTGTCGGGTGTGCCCCAAGGCAGCAACATGGGGCCTCTACTGTTTGTGCTATTTTTCAACGACATCGCCCCGCTGTTTAGAGTTGGATGCAAGCTAATGTACGCTGACGATTTGAAATTGTACTGACCAGTTCGTTCTATAGATGATTGTATGCGGCTTCAGGGGCTTTTGGATATGTTCGCTGACTGGTGCAGGAAAAACTGGCCCCATCATCAGCATCCCGAAGTGCCAAGTAATGACTTTCCATCGCATCGCTAGTCCAATCTCCTTCAACTACCAAACAAATGAACAGCTAATTTCGAAAGTCGACCAAGTCAATGACCTCGGAGTACTGCTTGATGCCAAGCTGACGTTCAATTTACATCGCACCACTGCAATATCGAAGGCTTTCCGACAGCTTGGTTTCATCGCAAAGATTGCCCGTGAATTCAGTGATCCTCACTGTCTGAAGGCGCTATACTGTTCCCTGGTACGTCCACTGATCGAAAATGCGTGCATAGTTTGGTGTCCTTATCAACTGGCATGGAATCTGCGTATGGAACGGGTGCAAAAACGTTTTGTCCGGCTTGCGCTACGAGACTAACCTTGGCATGATCCAGCAAATCTACCACCATATCCCGAACGTAGTCGTCTTCTGGGTCTTCAAACACTCGAGCGGCGTAGGAAGGTTCAGCAAGCTGTATGTGTAGCAAAGATCCTAAACGGCGAGATCGATTTACCGACAATTTTATCTGCTTTGAGCTTCCGTGCATCGTAACGCTCCCTCCGATCAACCGGACTGCTGCAGCCGAGTTTTCATCGAACCTGTTCCTGTTCGTTTGTTAAATATAGGGTAAATTAACCATTAGTGGACCAGTTAGTGCTTGAGTAGTTTTCTTCCACGAATAATTTTAAACTGGTAACGCTAAACACGCAACCGATGGCACTTACAACACGAGTAACTTTAGATTAAGGCTAAAAAAATATCAATTTATGTTGCAAATCTATATATTTTACGCATTTTTAAAACAGATTGGAATGTCCGTTTTTCTTTTATGGACCTTGCAGTTTACAATAGGATAGTAACCGGGTCGATTATAGGAATTCTAGTGTATTTTGCATGAAGACGGTCCACTAATGGCGATATTTCGCATTGTTAACCATCAAATAAACTTGTTGGAAATGTTGATTTTAGGGCATTAATCATTGTATTCAGTTAACATTTTATAATCTAAACTGTGTGATATGTTTAGTACTTTCTGTTTCATGTCATATATCCTCGGAAATAAGAAGCACAAGCTAATAAACGCCGAAACTGTACCCGAGGTCCATTATAGGTAAAGGGTCCACTATAGGTTAACTTGCCCTATACACCTAGATAATACGAGATACTACTGCAGAAGAGTGCCGCGATGCGTTCGCTGAAGACGCACTCACTGGCCGAGATAAGGAGCACTTTTAATTTTTACCTGTTTGCCGCAAGTGTTTAATTCCTGCTTAGTTCGCTTGGGTAACAAACAGCAGTACCATCATTGGTAATCGAGCAGTGAGGGTGGCTGTTTGTGGTTTGTTTTTCGCTAACAATCTCTTCGATTGTACTTACTAATTGTTTTCCTGTTTTCGTGCTTAAGCTGGTTGGGTAGAAAAAAGAAATTTACTTTTGTGGGGAGAGATGCACGCCACACGAGGTGTGAAGTTGCTAAGATAACGCATAATAACAGTAAGCCGTTATTTGCATTATTTTAGCATGTTTATACCAATTTACGTTTATTGAGATATATGAGCTTATATTGAATCAGTATTTTACTTAATAGTAGTGCATGTTCCGTGAAATCATGTATGTGAATAAAACAAAAATATCGTTCTGCTTTAAATTTTGCTTTTAAAATGTTTTTTGTTTCCGAAATAATGCTTAATTTTAAATATTTGGCTTGCTCCCAGTGTTTATAGTGATTGCAGATTTTTAAAAATCGATTTTCCAAACGGAATTCTTTTTAAAATTTTTCATTATAAGTAGCATTATCCGTTTAATAAACTAATACGGACAGTGCCGTGAATATAGAGTCACCACGCACCATTTCAACCATCGCACTTCAAAGCCGTAAATGATACCATCGCCCGGAAAGAGACGAGAACTGCTTCCCCAGGAAGCTCATCAAACTGATTCAAACTACGCCTGTTGGGACACAGCGCTGTGTTCGGATTTTGGGTCAAGTTCATTCGAATCACACAGAGGGCTTCGTCAAGGTGATGGTCTTTCATGTCTACTGTTCAGCATAGCGCTACAAGGATATGGGTTAATTTTTCTCGAAAACGCAAAGATACATACATTTTGAACAAAACCGATGCACATTTAAAGTTTGACAGTATTTTCGCTTACGGAATTGTTGTATTTAATTATAGGAAACTACAAACAGAGAGGAATGTTATAAAACAGAATCATTACAAATTTCCTTATTAAATGTTAAGTGTTTTACTGTCCTAAAACTGGAAATTTCAGCCAATAGGTTGGTTGAGGACAAAGATTTGAAAAAGTTTTACGCAAATTTAACCTTCTGTTTGTACAATAAAATACTTACGTTGTCTGCACAGTGGGGTTAATTTGACCCCAAAATTCAAACTGCTATATCTCAGCAAAAAATAGACGGATTTACGAATTTTCAAATGTTTTAGAAAGGTAATTTAATGGATGATAAAATTATAAATTGCGGCTTGGCGGGTTGTACCTTTTACAAGGAGGGGTTTTAGTAAAAATAAATCGCAAAAATCGTATTTTTCAGATTTGTGACGTTTATATCACGAAATCATTACCACCTAGAACGATTCTTTCTTCTACAAAATATACGCGAATACGAGATCCTCAAAGTTACTTGTGGCATTTTACAGGATTCACTCGCTAGGTGGCGTTTATCTGGAAAATCAATCTTTTTTGGTCAACAATTTTTTGAATGTAAACTAGTGTAAATCGTTCTTGTTCCCGCTAAAGTTGATTATATAGACAAGACACGAAGTGAACATAGTCCGGTGGTAGATAAAACCTTAGTGAATGGTTCAGAATTCATCCACCAGGTGGTGTACGTGTACCGTTTAATAAATATTGGTCGCAGTTAAACATATGTACAAGTAGCAAGTAGAGTATAAGTAGCAATAGATGGCGCTAGTGTGCTTTTGTTTTGATTTATTTATTGTATGAACATATTGTTTCGACAAGAGGTCGTCGTCTTCGACATTATTTCGCAAAATAAAACTAGTAACAATTATTCGCAATACTATACAGCCAAGTAATGTACCGATTCAGCCAGAATGAAGTAATTTGCGGTTTCGTCACTAACAAGAATGACATTAGCTGCGGATCGGTTATGGTGGAATGCGAGGGGAGCGAAGAGTGGAGGAGAGGATCAGGGAGTTTGATATTTGGTGTTTTTGATATTATTCCTACTGCAAACAGCCTCAGCGAGGGCCCCAGCTAATGTCAAAAAATCTTTATATGTGTGCGTGGGGGAATATTTCATGTGTGTTCAAATGACCCACAAAAATTAAACACAGTACCGGAAAAAATGAATACATCACTAGCGTCACCTGGCGACTGAATTTTGTACCAAAATTTTCAGAATAGAGTAGTCTCGACTATTTGAACAATTACGCCCTAGACAAATAATCTTGCATCTAGTCAGTATTCTAAGCTGCGATAGAAAAATAAAAACAAAAGGAGCACCAATGCCACCTAGCGATCAAATTCTGAACCACTACTTACTTACTTAGGTGGCTTGCCGTCCTAAGACAAAGCCTGTTGAACAAAGTTTCTCCATGTAACTCGGTTGAGGGCTACCGCTCTCCAATCCCTCGGACACCGAGTACTCTCCGCCAGATCTCGCTCCACCTGGTCTAACCATCTTGCTCGCTGTGCTCCTGGTCGTCTTGTTCCTACCGGATTTGAGGCGAACACCATCTTTGCAGGGTAGTTGTCCGGCATTCTTGCAACATGCCCTGCCCATCGTATCCGTCCAGCTTTAGCTACCTTCTGGATACTGGGTTCGCCATAGAGCTGTGCGAGTTCATGGTTCATCCTCCGCCTCCATACTCCGTTCTCCTGAACGCCGTCGAAGATTGCTCTAAGCACTCGTCGTTCGAAAACTCCGAGCACTTGCAGGTCCTCCTCGAGCATTGTCTCGAGCATACACCTCCGAATCTCACGGCTGGTATCATTGTCCGCCGTTACCAGTGAGCCAAAGTAGACAAATTCATCGACTACCTCAAACTCATCGCCGTCGATCAATATACTACTGCCCAAGCGGTGTCATTCGGCCTCGGTTCTGCTGGCCAGCATGTACTTTGTTTTAGACGTATTTACCTTTAACCCAATCTTTTCTGCTTCGCGCTTTAGTCTGGTGTACTGTTCAGCCACCGCCACAGATGTTCTGCCGATAATATCCATGTCATCTGCAAAGCAGACGAATTGACTAGATTTGTTGAATATCGTGCCCCGCGTGTTAATATCCGCTCGGTTCATAACACCTTGTAGCGCTATGTTGAACAGCAGGCATGAAAGACCATCACCTTGACGAAGTCTTCTGTGTGATTCGAATGAACTTGACAATCCACCCGAACAATCCACTGTGTACCATCCATCGTAGATTTAATCAGTTTGATGAGCTTCCTGGGGAAGCTGTGCTCGTCCATGATTTTTCATAGCTCTTTCCGGTCGATGGTATCATATGCGGCTTTGAAGTCAACGAATAAATGATGCGTGGGAACTCTGTATTCACGGCCCTTTTGGAGGATTTGCCGCAGTGTAAATATTTGATCCGTTGTAGACCGACCTTCGACGAAGCCGGCTTGATAAGTTCCCACAAATCTATTCGCAATTGGTGATAGACGGCGGAAAATGATTTGGGACAGAACTTTGTAGGCGGCATTGAGAACGGTGATCGCTCGATAGTTCTCACAGTCCTACTTGTCGCCCTTTTTATAGATCGGGCAGATAACCCCATCTTTCCACTCCTCCGGTAGCTGTTCCGTATTCCAAATTCTAACAATTAGTCGGTGGAGACAAACGGCCAGCTTTTCTGGTCCCATTTTAATAAGCTCCGCTCCGATGCCATCTTTTCCAGCTGACTTGTTGTTCTTTAGCTGCATGATGGCCTCATTAACTTCGCCTATCGTTGGGGCTGGCTCCTCTTCCCCGTTTGTTGCACCGTCGAAATCGCTTTTCCCGCCGCCATGGTTCTCCGCCTGGGCGCCATTCAGGTGTTCGTCGAAGTGCCGCTTCCACCTATCGGTCACCTCACGATCGTCCGTCAGAATACTGCCAGTCATATCCCGACACATTTCGGCTCGCGGCACAAAGCCTTTGCGGGATCCGTCCAGTTTCTGGTAGAACTTTCGCGTTTCCTGAGAACGATGCAGCCGCTCCAACTCTGCATATTCCTGCTCTTCCAGGTTGCGCTTTTCTCCCGAAAGATTTGGTTTCGCTGCATCTTCTTCTGTTTGTGTCTTTCCACGTTCTGACGTGTGGCACTGCGCATCCATCACCCTCCTACATTCATCATCAAACCAATCGTTCCGCTGATTCCGGGCATGTGATGAACTGCTGATGGCTGTTTTGATAGTGTTCCAACAGTCCTCGAGAGGGGCTTCGTCCAGCTCGTCCTCTTCCGGCAGCGCAGCTTCGAGTGAATGCGCGTAGTTTGCGGCGACGTCTAGCTGCTTCAGCCGCGCGAGATCTAACCGACGCTGGCGTCGGTACCGAATGTTGTTCACAACGGAGAGTCTTGGGCGCATCTTAACCATCACTAGGTAGTGGTCCGGGTCAACGTTAGCGCTTCGATAGGATCTGACATCGATAATGTCTGAGAAGTGCCGACTGTCGATCAAAACGTGGTCGATCTGTGATTCTGTCTGATTTGGCGACCTCCAGGTGTACTACGTACGGCCATGTTCTTGGAGGCGGCAAAGTCGATAAGTCTTAGGCCCATTTCATTGGTCCGCTAGTGTGCACTGAACCTTCCAATCACCGGTTTGTATTCCTCCTCCTGGCCGACCTGAGCATTGAAATCCCCGATGACGATCTTGATATCATGTTTCGGGCAGCGGTCGTATTCACTCTTAAACTGCGCGTAGAACACATCCTTGTCGTCATCGGTACTTCTGAGGTGGGGGCTGTGCACGTTGATGATGCTTATGTTGAAGAATCGGCCCTTGATTCTCAACCTGCACATTCGAGAATTGATTGGCCACCACCCAATCACTCGTTTCCGCATCTCGCCCATCACTATGAAAGCTGCACCCAGCTCGTGTGTGTTGCCGCAGCTCTGGTAGATGGTATGTCCATCTCTGAACGTACGTACCGTTGAGCTCTTCCAGCACACCTCCTGCAGCGCTACGACGTCGAAATGACGGCTTTTCAATACGTCGGAGAGCACTCGAGTGCTCCCTTGGAAGTTGAGAGATTGGCAGTTCCACGTCCCGAGTTTCCAATCCATAGTCCTTTTTCGTCGCGTGGGTCTATTCCGATTGTTCCAGTGAGAATATATTTGTTCTTCGTTCCGTGCTTTAGTATTTTTCGTGGTGACGGCTTGCAAAGCCTGCTACACCAACCCCTGTTTCGCCGGAGGGCCAACGAAGCTCGAAAGAGCCCTCCTTTCCTGTCAGCATACGACCTTGGCTTCCACCGGGGTTGGTTACCCGATCTCCACCAAAGTTGCTCGTATCCCGGCTGGTACCACGAGGAGGTAGGAATAGGAGTTGCTGAATAAGAGGCTATGGACCACTGTAGGGTCTATTTTATGCCTACACGTGCACAAGGCACCGATGGTACGCATTATTTAGCCGTTTACCAGCCTCTGAATTCTGAATCACACTATTAGCCATAGATTTTATCTGTTGTAGACCATTTTTACTGCAAATCTAGTCTATCTGTCCACTTTTCCCGCGAGCAAGAACGATTTACACGAGTATAATTCATAAATTTAGACTAAAAAAGTTGATTATTCTCGCATTAACGCCACCTATCGAGCCAATCCTGCAAAATGCCAGATGCAGCAGTGAAGATCTCGTGTACGTGAATATTTTTTCAGAAGCAACCATCACTATAGGTGGTAAGGATTTCGTGATATATTTTTTTTTTCGACTTTTCTTTACCGAAACCCCTCCTTGAAGTAGGTACCACCGGCCAAGCTGGCATTCAAAATTTTATCATTGAGTCCATTAAATTACCTTTGTAAAACATCTAAAAATTCGAAAATCCGTCAAGTTTTCGCTGAGATATAGCAGTTTGAATTTTGGGGTCAAATTGACCCCAATGTACAGACAACGTAAGTTTTTCAATAAAATTATCGCAAAACGTAAGTTTTCAAAATTTTTTGATCAAACAACTTCTACACTATAAGATCTTTGGTAGATACACCTAGTCGCTAAAGAAGTAGATTAATTCATTGAAAAATAAAAAAGTTATAGTTTCTCAAAGTGACCTGGGGCCAAATTGACCCCAGTGTACAGACAAAGGGTTAAACCTCTTGCCTGAATATCTGTTCTCTGTAGTGTAACTAAGGTAAAACAGGTTTTAATTTATTGAAATGTATGCTTTTCCACTTCAACCGTGTGGATTATGCCAAATGGGTCCAAAATATACGTTCAAACATGCAATCCATTTGACCCTCGTTATCAATAGTACCCACCTTAGTGAGATCGCCAAGTAAAGTGGATACGTTGCAATACACTTCGAAGGGTCTTATCAGAAAAATCTATCGTTCCGCTATGATACAAGTGAGGTTGAGATCTGCCTGGCCCCAAATTGGTCGTTTGTTGAAATGCGTCTGTCTCATTTAACTTAAATTCATAAATAATTCAATATCAATGCCGTACAGTACACACTCGATTACGTGATTGTATATGAAGTGGAAAAATCAATCTTCACGCTGGCTGGCTGGTCGACTGTCGTTCCAGATGACACGCTTCTGCTTCTGTTGATGGAAAATGCGTGAAGACATCGTTAAGACACAAGCGCACTAGCGAGTTTTGCTTCGAAACATATAGGCAACAATGAGTTTCAACAAAATGATTTTGCCAGTTCGCTTCTTCCACCCCACGATGGGGCTAAAAACCATGATATGCACTATTGCACAAGCAGCAACGACTTGAGCAAAATTTAACATACATTCAAATACATCATTTCCAGAGCCCGAGGTGACGCACCAGGCGCCATAGCTTACACTCTTCAGCTGCAGGCCAGCAGGCTACCGGGCGGTGGGGCCACCCAAATGGCGAAAAACTATGTCAACATTTTGCGCAGGTGCCTGCACTTGTTTTCATTAACTTCGAAAAAGTAAACATAGGTGGAAACATTCCACGGCCCGTGGTTATAACCACGTTCAAGTGCAGTAGGATTGAAGGGTTGTAAAGCGGGTGAAACCTCCCCTTCGCGTCGCATACAGCTCAGCAGCATCCTACTCGTGCTGGAATGGAATGGCATCGACCGAACGCATATGAAGCGTTGATTGAATGGATCGAAAGATAATGGGAAATTCGTACAGGTACACAATAAATGTGTTTTAAAAGCACTTATGTGCAGTTGAAAGTGTTGCATTCCTTATTTTGAGTTCGCAGGAATTGGGATTTGGGTTTTCCGGTTTCAGTAAGGAGGAGTTATAATAATATATTATTCCTAGGAGAGCCCTAAATTGGAACCATAAACTACCTCTACCAGCAGCGCGTTCGCGAATTTGATCGAAGCTCGTGATCAACAAACGAGCGAAAACAATCATAATGTTGAATGAAGCTTTAGGCAATTTGGTTGCTAATTGTTGGTGAAACAATAATGCACGACGTAAGCAAAGTTTGCGAAAAATCAATACTCTTCGAACAGACCGATTGCTTGAAACGTAAAATAAAGCTAATGTTCGATATATTGGTTGAAAACTTTAGCACCCCATGCGGTTTACCTACTCCATGTAGTCGTGACCGATCGACTGAGCATAAATGCTGGTGTGATGATTGATTGACATTGAAGCATGCAAACTATTAGCCGGTATTGAAACCAAAAGTATGCGGTGGGTGAAATCGCCCACTCGAGAAGCTGGTGGAAAATTGAACGCAAAATTAGCGAATGTCTAATTTGTGAAACGACCTTACGCTTAATGACTTTCTGCTTCCGGAAGTTGACGTTGTTTAAAACCTTGCCCAACTTAACTACTGAAACAGAACAAATATTTTGCGTTGAAAGCGCCTTACTGAGTGAAAATATTTGCATCGGAATCGTATTAAAATGGCAGCTAATATTTGCTGCTGTTTAGAAAGAAAAGTTTGTGAACTGCATTTTCCCCTCAGGTTGTCAACATGTACAGTACACACTCGACACATTTCGATGTTTACAATTCAATAGACGATGAGTTGCAGAAGTGCATCGTACTACTTCGCTCATAAATTTGCAACGGTTCATCCGTACTCCCGGGTGCTGCCGTTGTTGTTGCGTTGCCGTTCGTCATCTGAAGTGAAAACCACTGGACGCGCGGCCAACGAACGAACGAGCGAGCAAACGGAACTCGGTGGTTCGCGAAAAGTTGCCAACCAAAAACCAGTAGCGCAACTAGCTCTGTTTTCGCTTTTCTCACTCGACTGTTTTGAAGCATCATCATCGCCATCGTCTGGTTAGCTGTGGACCGTATATCTCGTCGTTTGCTTCTCCGAAAGTGTCCATATTTAGTATTAGGAGTGTGGTCGATTTTCCCCAACCCCTCGCGGCTGGCCGGTTAGTTTATTGCGCTGTTGAAAGAAATTTTTCATCGTCGTTCGGCACAGCCTCGCAGCTTGTTGCATTCGTTTGGCTTCGCGAACTATTGCAAAATAAGCGGTTACCGGAGTTCCGTACCAGTTTATCATCGTCCGTTGGCGTAATTGTTTTACTATTATAATTTAAACTGACCACCGTGTTAGGGCGGATGTCCAAAGTACTTCGTACTTGCAGTGGAATTAAGAGTAGGTGAAAGTAGCCGGATGCTGGCTATTTGTTGCTTAAGCTGGTGTCGATAATTTGGTTAGAATATTATAACCATTACTTATATCTGCGCACTATCGTTCGATTGCCGGGTCGATTAAAAAGAAATTTTCATAATAACTTTCAGAAAAGAGAGTCAGTTGTGATAGCTGTTTGGGGAAAGATTCTTTGAATTTTTTGGATCTTATTCTTCCTTGCAAAAGTCGAATACTGTTACGAGTCATAAAGCCTTTTTATGAGCAAAAGTGACTAGACTACCTGTCATCGAACAGAACAAATAATAATAGTCGAACAACGCAAAATCTGAGTGATTTGGCTCGTGGAATAGGACTTCCGCTGAGTTTTTCCAAGTACGTTTAAATGGGTTTGGCAACGTGAGGCCGAGCGTTGTCATGCTGTAGAATCATATTTTTTTATGTCTCTATTCATGTTTACTTAATTACTTATTATTAGTTGGCAGTCCTAAGACAAAGCCTACTGCACAAAGTTTGTCCAGTTTACAAATTTGTAGGCTGTCGCTCTCCCACTTCTTGGACACTGAATATTCTTCGCCAGATCTCGCTGTACTTGGTCTAACCATCTTGCTCGCTTCGTCCCTCGTCATCTTGTTCCTACCGGATTTGAAGCGAACACCATCTTTGCAGGGTAGTTGTGCGGCATCCTAGCAACATGTCCTACCCGCCATATCCGTAGTTTTTGAATAATGGGTTCGTCACATAGCTGTACAAGTTCATGGTTCATCCTCTGCCTCCATACTCCTGTTATGCTGCCGCCGAAGATCGTTCTTAGCAAACCATCACCATCACCTTGACGAGAAACCATCACCTTGACGAAGCCCTCTGTGTAATTCGAATGAACTCGATAATCCACTCGAAATCCGAACACAGCACTGTTTACCATTCATCGAAGATTGAACCTATACACAGAAACCGAGACACCCAACCATTAAATACTGCAAACCCACAACAATCTTCTATGTTTATAAATCCAGCTACCATTAACGAAACCATCATTCTGATAAACAACTTGGAATCCAAGTCACCTGATCCTGACAGCATACCTCCCAACTTTGTAAAAGATCATCACAGCATTCGCACCGTTATTAACTAAAGTTTTCAATGAAATTATTTTGACTGGACTGTATCCAGAATGTTTGAAAGTTGCTCCTGTGGTCCCAATTTTCAAATCCGGTGATCCGAAAGATCTGAACAATTACCGTCCAATCTCTGAGACTAATCTCATGTTTTTCGTCTTGACCTTGAAATGTGTCTCCGCCTAGGTCCACCACTGCCCACCGCTTGCCGCCCAACGCTCACCACACATCGCTTACCAGCAAACGCCACCAATCGATCATCGCAACCTATCATCGTCATACCGTAATCATGTATAAAAATCCAGTGTAAATGATACTTACAAATGTTATTAACTCAGCACACTTCCCTAAAAGAGCTTCGCTCACTGGAAGCTGCCTCAGTTATTGTAATGAGTTATTGTAATGGTTGGTAAATGGTTGGATAACGCGTAAAACAGACCCCATTGTGGTCCCTAGCTTCTTATCTAGCAACTCCTACCCCTACCTCCACGTGGTACCAGCTGGAATACGAGCAACCTTAGCGGAGATCGGGTAACCAACCCCGGTGGAAACTAAGGTCGTCTACCAACAGGGGAGGAGGCACAGTGTGTCTCGACACTGCAAGATGGCAGCCCCATCACGAGACTCGGTAGCGTAAGCCCTAGTACGGCTACCTATCTAAACAACAAAAAACTTACAACAAGAGTCAAGAAATATCTTCTCGGAATATTCGGCATGGACCAAGGCGACGAAATAAGCACGTGAAATGAAGACTTGGTACCTGGAACTGCAGATCGCTAAATTTCGTTGGTGGCGACAGGGTGCTGCTCGATCAGCTAGAACCCCGAAAGTTTGGCATCGTGGCGCTGCAGCAGATCTGTTGCAAGGGCGAGAAGGTTTATGGCGGTTTATGGGCGAGAAGGTGGAGGATCCGTGGCGGCAGAGCCCGATTTTTCCAGAGTGATGGAGCGACCAACGAGCTGGGAACGGGCTTCGTAGTGTTGGGCAAAATGCAGGATCGCGTAATGGATTGGAAAGCGATCAACGAGAGGATGTGCGTGTTGAGGATAAAAGGCCGTTTCTTCAACTACACCATCATAAACGTGCATTGCCCACACGAAGGTAGACCTGACGACGAGAAGGAAGGTTTCTATGCGCAGCTGGATGCAACGTACGACAGCTGCTCACCACGGAACATCAAGATCGTCATCGGGGATATGAACGCCCAAATCGGCAGGGAAGCAATGTATAGACCGGTGATCGGGCCCCATAGCCTGCACACCGACACGAACGATAACGGCCAGCGATGCAACTATTTTTCTGGCTTCTCGTAGCTTGGTGATCAAAAGCGCCTTCTTTCCTCACAAAGATATCCACAAGGCCACCTGGAGGTCACCTGACCAACGAACCTCGAACCAAATCGACCATATTCTCATCGGTTTTTCTCGAACATCACCAACGTACGCTCCCTACGGAGTGCGGATATTGACTTGGACCACTACCTAGTAGCAGTACATGTGCGCTCAAAACTATCGACGGTTTATACCTCACGACAAAGTCGCCCTCCTCGACTAAACATTCGGCAACTAGACAACCCGCGAACTGCCGAAAACTACGCGCGCGTGCTGGATGAAGCTCTGTGGAGCTAGATGCTTCGAACCTCGAAAACGGATGGAGTAGGATACGCTCGGCCGTCAACGAGGCCGCAACCGCGGTGCTAGGTGTGGAAACCTCGAGTGCACGAAATGATTGGTTTGACGGGGAATGGCAAGAAGCGATAGAGAGGAAAAAAAGAGCTTGGGAAAACTATCTGAGCATATCCACGAGAGAGAATTTGGCCAAGTATCGACGAGCGAGGAATGAGTTGACCACGATCCTGAGAAGAAAAAAGCACCAGAAGGAGGACAGAGATCGTAAGGAGCTTGAACAACTATTCCAGGCTAATGATACCCGCAAGTTTTACGAGAAGGTGAACCAAACTCGCAAGGCCCACACACCAAATCCTGACATGTGTAGGGACGAGGGAGGAGATCTTATCACAAACGAGCGCGAAGTGGTCGACAGGTGGAAGCAGTTCTTCGATGAACACCTCAACGGCGATATAGCAGCAGGAGACGCAATGGAAGTTAACCTCGGAGTACCTCCAAACGACAACAGCGTACCGGCTCCCGATCTCGAAGAGATCCGACGAGAAATCGGTCTGCTGAAGAATAATAGAGCCGCCGGGAAGGACCGACTTCCGGCAGAACTCTTCAAAAATGGTCAAGAACCACTAGTAACGGCACTTCACTGGCTGATTTCAAGGATTTGGGAAGAAGAGAAAATACCGGAGGAGTGGATGGTAGGCGTAGTCTGTCTCATCTACAAAAAGGGCGACCGGCTAGACTGCTGTAACTACCGCGGCATTACGCTGGTCAACGCCGCCTACAAGGTGCTCTCCCAGATTTTGTTGCGTCGTCTATCCCCAATAGCAAGAGAATTCGGGCAGTATCAGGTGGGCTTAATGGGGGCCCGTGCTACTACGGATCAAATTTTTACTCTCCGACAAATCCTTCAGAAATGTCGAGAGTACAACGTGTCCACGCATCATATTTTCGTGGATTTCAGAGCAGCATACGATACCGTTGAACGCGAACAGCTATGGCAGATAATGCACAAGTACTCAAAGCTACTCTGGAACGAGTGATGTGCTACGTGCGCGTTTCGGGGACACTCTCAAGCCCTTTCGAATCGCGCAGAGGGTTGCGGCAAGGGGATGGACTATCCTGTATGTTATTCAATATCGCTATTGAAGGTGTGATCCGGCGAGCGGGCATCGAAACGAGAGGAACGATATTCAGTAAGAGTAGCCAACTCCTAGCCTTTGCAGACGACCTCGACATCATTACTAGAAACCGTGGGACGGCGGAGGTAATCTACACCAGACTAAAAACGGAGGCTAGGAGGATAGGGTTACAAATTAATGCGTTGAAAACCAAATATATGGTGGGAAGAGGCTCCCGAGAAAGTAACGTTTGCCTCCCACGGACAGTGACTATTGACGGCGATGAACTGGAAGTGGTTGATGAGTTCGTATATTTGGGATCTCTGGTCACCACCGACAATAATACGAGTAAGGAGATCCAACGACGAATTCAAGCTGGAAATCGAGCCTACTTTTCCCTTCGCAAGACGTTTCGATCAAGGAGCATACGCCGCCGCACAAAGCTGACGATGTACAAAACGCTAATCAGACCGTTAGTCCTCTACGGACTTGAGACAGTAACTTTACTTACGGAAGACATACGTGCACTTGCCGTTTTTGAACGAAAGGTGTTACGGACTATTTTTGGTGGAGTAGAGACGGAAAGCGGAGAGTGGCGGAGGCGTATGAATCACGAGCTACAGCCTACAGGCACTGCTCGAAGAGATTCCCATCGTACACCTGGCGAAAGTTGGGCGACTACGGTGGGCCGGCCACGTCGCAAGGATGCCGGAAGACTGTGTAGTGAAATCCGTTCTCTTCAAGAACCCCACCGGCACCAGGAATAGAGGGGTTCAACGTGCTAGATGGCTCGACCAGGTTGAAGCCAACTTGCGTGTGTTGAGACGCGCAACGAATTGGCGACGAGTAGCCCAGGACCGAGTACAATGGAGAGGAATTCTTGATACGGCAAGAGCCACCCCTGCTCTCGGCTGGATAAGTAAGTAAGTATTGTAATGATTATAAAATGAAAAGGGTTTTTATGCCTATTGAAGAAGTTGCTCGAAAGGTACAGCACTTCAACAGGCTTTTCCCTGGAAAATATGGAAATAAATAATAGTGAAAAAATAGCTCCCTGGAGAAGCTGTTCTCGTTCATGATTTTTCATAGCTCTTTCCGATCGATGGTATCATATGCGGCTTTGAAGTCAACGAACAAATGGTGCGTAGGAACTCTGAATTCACGAGCCTTTTGGAGCATCTGCCGTAGTGTAAATATTTGATCCATTGTTGACCGTCCTTCAACGAGACCGGCTTGATAAACTCCCACCAATCTGTTCGCAATTGATGATAGTCGGCAGAAAACGATATGGGACAACACTTTGTAGGCGGCATGGAGAACGACAATCGCTCGATAGTTCTCACAGTTCAACTTGCTGGCCTTCTTGTAGATCGGGCACATAGCTCCATCTTTCCACTCCTCCGGTAGGTATTCTTTCTCCCAAATCCTATCCCCAAAATTATCCGGTGCAGATAAGTGGTCAGCTTTTCTGGTCCCATTTTAATAATCTTCGCTCTGTTGCCATCATTCCCAGCTGATTTATTGTTCTTTAGCTGCATGAGTCATCAAAGTTCTGCTTCCACCTATCGGACACCTTACGATCGTCCGTCGGCCATTCTTATCCCGATACAATTCGGCTCGTGGCTCAAAGCCTTTACGGGATTCGCTCAATTTATAGTAGAACTTTCGCGTTTACTGAGAACGATGCAGCCGCTCCAACTCTGCATATTCCTGTTCTTCCAGGTAGCGCTTTTTCTCCCGGAAAATTGGATTTCGCTGCACCTTCTTCCGTTTGTGTCTTTCCACGTTCTGATGTGTGGCACTGCGCGTCTTTGCCGCCCGCACAGCGTGCTTCTCATCCATCACCCTCCCACGTTCATCATCAAACAAATCGCTCCGCTGATTCCATTAGCCGCTATCTGCACGTTGAACTAGCCTATTTTAGGACTGTTGATCAGAAAGGGAAAGTACCCGAGCAGCAATTTAGGTATTATTACACAATTATGATGGCATTTAAGACCAAAATTGGTCATGAAAACCGCCATAAACGTACAATAAAACTCATATTGTTGCTTGGGTGAGCGTTCGCTTGCGGCCGCCAAAAGCAAAGTCGCCCCAATCAAGCCGATATCCATCCCACGATTGAAGCTACGAGCCGCTGTGTTAGGGGTCCGATTGCTGTTCGAACGTCCACACATATCGTAGTTGCACCTCCGTGATTGATCTGAGCTAATGAAGTTGCACAGTGAACCACACAGATAGCATTTGGGAAAAGTTTACTATATTCAATGTTCAACAATTCAGTAACTACAACTTTAAATAGATCAATAACGGCGCCGGCTACGTTCTTGTGATCGTTAGGAAAGGGATGACTGTGCCGTGCGTATTGGAGAAATTTTGACCGGAAGTAACGCAGATGAATGGAGATACGTACCAACAAGGAAGGATATAGCAGATACCGTATCCAAATGGGGAAAAGGACCAGAGCTCAAGCTCGACGGCGAATGGTTCAGAGGTCCCAAGTTTATGTGGTGCAACGAAGACCAGTGGCCAGAAAAAAAATTTGAGCCACGAGCTGAAGATGCTGGAGAGAAGTTAGGATCTATATTCGTTCATTAAGAAGTCGCTGAAGCCCAATTAGTAAATCACAAGTGCCTCTAACCAAATACAGCAGTTGTTGCCAATCCTTGACGAGTAGCATACAGTAGCTAGAGGGGATGCCTAGGGGAACAGGCGCCCTCCAGAGTTCTGCAGGACCCCTCCAGAAATTTTCATTATTGGAATTTGAAAACCGGAAAAAAATTCAGTGTATATGTTCTCAAAAATAATTCCCTCCTTATCACGAAGTGGCCAAAGAAGGCGGAACCGAAGTTAACCTGGGAGTGCCCATGGCAGCTACTAGTGTCCGAGCACCTGATCTCGAATTAAGTCAAATGAGAAATCGGGATACTGAAGACCAATAAAGCCGCTTATCCGTCTACTGGCAAAGCTTTATAAATATGGTCGAGAAACGCTGGGAACGGCTCTACACTGGGTTATTTCCAAGATTTAGGAGGAGGAGGAGAAGGAGTGTCGCAGGGAATTACCAGGCAGACTTCATGTTCGTGGGGCTCGGGGAACTACAGACCATATTTTTACCATCCGACAGATCTTGCAGAAATGTTGGGAGTAAACGTGCTCACCACATCTTTATTGTTTTTAAAGCAGCATACGATACAGTCGATCGAGACCACCTATATGGCAGATAATGCGAGAACACGGTTTTCCGCATTGATGAGATTGTTCAGAATTACATTGGATCGAGTTTGTGTTTCGTGCGCATCTCGGAGACATTCTCGAGTCCCTTCGAGACGCAGCGAGTGTTGAGACAAGGTGACGGCTTATCCTGCACGCTGTCCAACATAGCTCTTGAGCGGGTTATCCAACGAGCGGGCATTGAAACTAGAGGCACAATTTTTACCAAGGATAGTTAGCAACTTTGCGACGCAAAACGCTACGATCGCCGCTGTACTAAACGACAATGTACAAAACCATTATAAGATCGGTAGTTCTTTACGGAGTTGAAGCCGGGATGCTGCTCACGGAGGACATACGCGCCATTGCCGTGTTCGAGCTCAAGAAAGTGTTGCAGATAATACTTGCCGGAGTACAAATTGAAAGCAGAGAGTAGTGGATGCGTATGAATCACGAGCTACAGGCACTGCATGAAGAGATTCCCATAGTAGGCATCTGACAAAAGCCGGTAGGCTTTGGTGGCCCATACAGATGCCGGGAAGATGGTGGTCGTAAGGAAAATAGTTCTCTTCAACAGCTCCACCGGCACCAGGAACAAGGGGGCTCCACGTGCAGGATTGCGCCGATCAAGTCGAAAGTGATTTGTGCAACTTCTGAGACGACTGGGAAATAGACGACGAGTGGCCCAAAATCGCGTTGAATGGAGACCACTGCTTGAAACAGCACGAGCCACTCCGGCTTTATATTGCTGACTACAACGACGACAATGAGGGCGGTTATATAAATTTTATACAAAGTGAAATTTTTTTTTGGAAGGTGCCCCCTAGGCCCCTCCCAGAGAAATTACCTAGCTACGCCAATGTGCATGAATTTTGTATTATGATTGCATACGTTGATTCGTAATCCGTCGAGGAGCACCCCTGGGAATCCACTCTGACAATAAGACGAACTTCCGGGGAGCCGACAGGGTACTATGGGAGCAGATGCGAAAAATCCACGGAAAGATGTCAGTAACATTCACCAGCACATCTACAAAATGGGTATTCATCCCACCGAATGCTCCACATATGGGAGGATCATGGGAACGGATGGTTCATTCCATGAAGTCGGCGATGGAAGTAGCTAATGGGGGACAGAGATTGAATGATGAAGGCTTATTCACTTTGGCGATAGAGACACAAGGAATTGTCAACTCCAGGCCACTAACGTGCCTTCCACTGGATTCCGAGGAGGCGAAAACGCTTACGTTCATCCACTTCCTCGTGGGCAGTTCTAGCGGTGTACGACAACCGGCAGCGGAACCTACGGAAGAAGCAGTATTTGGGGTCAAGTTACACAGCAGATGAATACGTTTTGGACACACAGGAATGCGTGAGTACTTACCAACTCTAACACGACAAAGAAAATGGCGTGGGGAGGCAAAACCTGTGGCAGTCGGAGATCTGGTCTTCATCGTTGAGGAAGCGAGAAGAAAAGGTTGGGTATGAGGTCCAATTTCCAAGGTCTACACGGAGCATGACGGCCGAATTCGTCAGGTTCAAACAAACAGAGGTCTTAAGGTCAGAGTCTCAAGGTTAGCAATTTTGGATATGGAGCAGGTCATTAAAACTGGACACGAGAGTTTCGGTTACCAGTGTTACGTGGGGGAGGATGTTGATACTAGTACACTGCTTGAATGTTGCGCACTGCGCCACAGCGCAAAATTTTTCCTATCTTCCGTTGCAGATAACAGAAAAAACAAACGTCCTTCACTATCTACATCCCATATGCAACAAATTAAGCATACAACCGTATGATTGCGTAATTATTACAGCTGCTGTCTAATTTGACGTAAATTCGAACCGGGTAGTCTGGTTAAAATGGCTTCAAGAAAAATGAATGAGAATGACGTTCGTGTCAAGGACGTGGCAAAATTTAGATTCGTTGCTCCTCTCACTTGGAGGCCATTTTGACAAATGAAGAACAAATGTAATGCACACACCTGCCAAATAAGAGGCGTTCAGGATTTTTAAATGTACGAGCCAAAGAAATGCGCGAGTGTAAGTTCGGTTCGTTTGTGAATTTGGAGGTCGAGTTTTTTCTCCCACAATATCAACTTCGTTTCTCTACCACGAAAGAAGGTAGATACAAGATTGAATGAACACGCATTATGGCATGTCATCAGGTTAGGCCTAAGAGGTTTCAGATTTGTATACCTTCGGACAAGTTGTAACACATGTTTTAAAGATAATCTTTCCGATAAAATTGCGGATTTATGTTCGCGAAAGTGAAACAAGGTGTTTATTTTAAAATCTCATTAGTAAATTCTGTCTTACCTAAAGCAGTTGTAGTTTCCTATCGAGTTTACCAGGAAAATCAGCATTTCGTTTCTTTCGGAGTTCTACTAAATATAGAGTTTTTATTACCTTTAACGATATAAAAAGCTTCTAAGCAAAAATCAAAAATTACTTTTTTTAAACCACAAATTGTAATCAAATAATAAGAGTAAATATAAATTTTAGGATTTAGGGTCGATTTCAGAGAATCCAGTATTTATTTTCAGCCTTCAATTTTTCCCAAATTTAACATTTTATCATGGATCAGAATGCACATGTTTTTATTCTAGTCTCCGTGAAGGAATGTTGTGTGAGTATGCAAATTGCTTAAAAAAAGAGCCACAGTTTCACGCGGAAGTAACGCACAGCTGCGCCCGGAAGGCAAAACATACACTTGCCTCACTTACTATCTCGCTCTTTCTATGGTTTTTGCCTTCTTCTCGGACGAATAATATGATTAATTGCACTACCGGGCGGTGTGCGCGATGCGAGAGTGCAAATGCTTGCAACCCACTAGCATCGACCGGCGAGGAAGAGCTTTTCTATCGATTACTCGACCCCCTCCCTAGCCAGCGTCACCACGTCTCCAGTGGGGGTGTGGTGTGTATTCGCAGACATGGTAGTTAAAAAGTAGCGGCTCCTATTTTGCGGAGCGAGCGAGAACTTTTTGCCACAGCAAAATCTGCACCTTTGTTTCTTACTTTGTAGCTGATTTCGCAACAATTTCTCACCCACATAATAGCAGCTTTTATTGATTGGACTTACTAAAGCTTGAATTTGGTGGGATTTCCTGTTTGCTTCTCGGATGTTTTGTGTGTTGCTTTGATTGTAGACTAAGTTTACCAAAATTTGAATGCTTTCTCCCGTTGCAGCTCCGTGTTAAATCGTGATCCATTCAAACTCTATTAGAAGACAAAATGATTCCATTAACATTATTTATGTCTAAACAACAGCTCACGTGCCGCCCAATCAAGTAAATCTACGAAAACCGAAGATGTCTTATTACAGATGGGTGTCCATTTCCTCCACCAGATGCTGTGCTCTAACGATGCTGTTGAAAAGTAGAAACCCTAACGACGTACCGCAAAACGGTTTCCATGTTTAGTCCGCTTGTTTTGTCATTTTACAACCTCATCAGTGAAGTTCAACTAGAGAAAGATGTATGATCAAGAAAAGCAATTATGTGTACGTACAGCCAGCAGCGGTACCGAACGAGGTCCAATATCCGAAGAAGGTGAACAATTTCATAATTCGCAGGGCAACAGTAACAGAAACAGCAAACGCGAAAAAAAACTTAGTTATGATAAACGATAGATGGAACACAAAACATAACGGTGAGAAAACGCATAGATTGGAAACCGCGGCGATCGCGGAAAAGGCAACGACTGAGACCTAAGGTAATCCGCCCAGCAGTGCTATCTGTTCTTTCAAAGTTATTGTTAACTTTGTTAGTCAGAAATGTAACAAGTAACAAAACAAAATTGAGACACAAAAAATTGAGCAACTGAACGAAATAATTTATGCTTGTTTCCGGAAAAAAATGAACTCATATATTGAGAGTACTCAACTTTCTAGCCGGTATGGAATAGAATAACAGAGCAAATCGACTTCAATCTCACTTTCTTTTCAAACCAAACATCCACTGCCACTCGAACGCGGGTGGAGAAAACTTATATTAGCAGCTTAAAATAGAAGCAAAGTGCGATTCCTCCTGTGCTTTTCCGTCCGTGGCCGTTAAATTTCTTCACTGTAGGCACAAGTTGTAGTTTTCTTAGCAAATTTTTTTCAGTAATTGTATAGTATATCTTACCAACTCATGACCCACTGTGATACAGTATCATGGTTGCAGGGTTGCGGTTTTTTGTCGAGCCCCCGCCTAGCCCTATCGAACGGAAACCGTTGCAGTTCTTTGGCTGCTGCTCGGCTGCTCGTTGAAAAGGAAAATCGCATTTGTGCAGAACTGTGCGCATGATTCGGTTCGGTCCGTGTAATCGATTAGCGCATCATCACCGCTGAAGTCGGCCGGGTCCATCGAAGGAAGCGGAGGCACGCGTGCCGGTGCGATGTGGCATACAACCTTCCAATGTCGGAGAACATCCGCTCTGTTGGTTGCTTTGGGTAGGTTTTTTCTCGGGTTTGCCACGCTGTATGGTAATTGGGAATGTAAATTTTATTTCAACACTCTTGTTTGGCCCTGGGTCATTATTAAAAGTAATATGTAGTTCTTACGAAAATCTGTGTTTTGTTAGTTTCCAATTCCCTTGTTTCTCTATTACGTCAATCAAGTAAAAAGCGAGTGTAGTCAAACAGGTAAAATGTAGAATGAATTATGCAACAGAGAAAAAAGATACGTAAAACATAATCAAACGGAACATGTTTATCGTCCGGTACCAATCGTTTCAGTATAGTAAAATATTATGTGTCTTTGTAATTGATATCTCTATTATAAACTACACTGACTGTTTTTTTTAGTACGTAGTTAATTTTTATTACATTCATTTTAATGCTTGTGTCTTAACTGCCGATGTTGATTTGAACTTCGCCACTTTGATGCAGCGTAAACGTAATTTGAAGCAAAAAATATATCGAGTTTGCAGTATAAAACTAGGAACACTTTTCTGTTGTTCATTTTTTACTATATGTACAATTTAAATAGTTGTATTTCCAACGGATAATGGTGACCTGTTTGTCTGTTTACGGTGCTGCTGGTTATGTGACGGGTTGTTTTTTCTTCTGGTCAGTAATGTATCTTGTGAGTCTACAAATAACCATTCATTTACTATAACCCAGTAAATCAATTCAGGATCCGAAATCGTCAAAACAAAGAGTAGAGCTGAATTTCTCTTTCTAAAACAACAACACTTATGTCACTGAACCCGTCAAGGGACTCGATTTCATTTTAAGAAGCTTGTTTTATATGCCCGAAGGGCTCTTCAAGAAGCCGTCCATCTTCTGACTGGAAATACAACGCGGCTCAGAACGATGAAAGTACATAATGGCTCAAACGGCTCACACTTTTTGACTGGTAGTTATGATTGCCCTACCATCATCCTTGTTCACGACGAAGCAG
This sequence comes from Sabethes cyaneus, assembly GCF_943734655.1. Taxonomy (NCBI): domain Eukaryota; kingdom Metazoa; phylum Arthropoda; class Insecta; order Diptera; family Culicidae; genus Sabethes; species Sabethes cyaneus. The sequence goes on along the minus strand of NC_071353.1, from coordinate 123,314,482 downwards.
CTAGGTATCGAGTAGGTCTCAACGATTTTCAACGCAGTGATATTTATTAACAACCAATACTTAAAACTGTGGGGATTGAATACCCCTGATATAGAATATTGCTCATTCCAGCATCGGAACATGTCTCGCGCAATACACTAAATCGGCAGTCAGTGTTACGTCGCGCTTTCATCGCGAGGAACGGCATGAACAGTTCGGTGCATCATCACATCGGCAATCATCGGTATCGCCTAGATTCCGACCGCGTTCAACGACCTGACTGCTGATCATAGTCAGTCGTCTGCAGTTGGTTAACAAGTAGGACTTGGGCGGTTTTTTGTGACTGTAAAATAGACTTCGCACAGATGGCAACCGTGACAGTATAGTTCTTATTTTAATAGAATGAATCAGATTCGTTGTTCAGGTTGTTTGTTCAGGTTTACACGAAAGAATCGCCCAAGAAAGCCGGGACCGCAGGTGATAAAGTGTTACGTTGACAATAAGATCACGTTTTGACGTAGGACTACGTCTTACGGCAAGGCCAAGCTTTAGGGGTAGGGTGACATTCCGAAATGGAAGGGGTATGAAATGGAGAGAGTTACCTGGAAGGAGCGTCAAACATAGCTCTGGCTCTCTCAAGCTCCCACCTGGCGCCTCCACGCAGATCTAAGTCAAATGATGACGGTCAATGGCCTTACCCGGAAATGCTTCATGTACTTACTGAAGCAGCTAAGCTCGAAGGTGCGAACTAGAGCGCCTGTTCTCCAGGTGAGGGGCGGGTCACACAGCGTCTGTCTCGTAACGGGCGGCTGAATATGAAATGCTGTGTCCCGCAAGCTATACCTAAGATGGCAGACCCATCAGCGGGATGAAGCTATCGCGACCCCGGTGAGGTAGTATACCGAAAACTTAATTACCATGAACAACGAACAAAGAAATTCAGGACGGAACAATCGGTATAGAACACGGCAAGGGACAAGGAAACGATTAAGGGATAACGATTGGAAACTTGGTACCTGGAATGTCCGAACTCTCCATGAACCGGCACGGGCTGGCTTGCTTGCTCGAGAGCTGCATCAACTCGGAGTGGAGATCGCTGCTAATCAGGAAGTTCGGTGGCCAAATTCCAGAGAAAGGGAGTTCCGTGCAGTAGACCCTATTGCAGGCACTTCTTTCAAGTACCACATCTACTACAGTGACGGTAAGAAAGCAGAACATGGAGTCGGTTTCGTAGTGTTGGGAAAACAAAAGCAACGAGTTATCCGGTGGAGGCCCGTAGATGACCGTATATGCGTGTTGAGGATTAAGGGCAAATTCTTCAACTATAGCCTAATCAACTTATACGCACCGACAAATGATAAATCCGATGATGCTAAAGACGAGTTTTACGACAAGCTTGAGAGAGGACCTATGGACCCAAAACACGACGTGAAAATCATCATCGGAGATGCAAACGCGCAGATCGGGAGGGAGGAATTCTTCCGTCCAGTTATTGGAAGACATAGCCTGCATCTTTCAACCAATGATAACGGTCTGAGGCTCATAAATTTTGCCGCGGCCAGAGGGATGGCCATCTGTAGCACCTACTTTCCACGTTTGAATATTCGGAAACACACCTGGAGGCATCCAAATGGAGACTCTAGCTCTCAGATCGATCATGTCTTGATTGACGGTCGACACTTTTCGGACGTTATCGATGTACGGTCTTTTCGTGGACCAAATATCGACTCTGACCACTATCTCGTAGTGAGTAAGATTCGCGCAAGGCTGTCGAACACGGCGAAAGCTCGCACTGAGAGGACGCTGCGTTTCAACATCCAGCGGTTGACGGCAGACGGCGTAGCAGTGGAGTACGCCAGGAAGCTTGACCAGCGAATCGCAGAACAGCAGATAGGAGAAGAAGATATAAATGGGCTGTGGAGGAACATCCATGGTGCCATCCAAACAGCAGCGAGAGAGGTGGTAGGCACGACGCGTGGAAGACAGCGTAACAGCTGGTTTGATGCCGAATGCCAGACAGTGACAGACGAAAACAACCAGGCCAGGAGCCGCATGCTCACTGCGGCAACACGTCAAAACAGAGAGAGATAGAAAGACTAGAGCTGCGGAAAAAAGAATCCATCGTCTAAAGAAACGCGAGTACGAGGAGCACGTGCTCGCCGGCGCAGAGGAGCGATACGCCAGTAACGACACACGGAGTTTCTATAAAACGGTGAGATGCAGGAATTTCGCCATGCCTGTGATGTGCAATGATAGTGCTGGCAACCTGCTTATCGACAAAACGGCGGTAGCAGCCAGGTGGAAGGAGCACTTTCAGACACTATTGAATGGAGGGGTAAATGCGGAGATCAGCAGGGACAGGATAGAAATTGTAAGCGATGGTCAAGCTGTGGAGCCACCAACACAGGAGGAGGTTAAGAAGGCAATCAGTGAGCTGAAAAACGGTAAGGCTGCTGGGAAGGACGGTATCCCGGCTGAACTTCCAAAAGCGTAGAGCGAGCGGCTGTACGAAGCAATCCACCGGATCATTGTCAGGATCTGGGAGGAAGAACAAATGCCGGAGGAGTGGTTGGATGGCCTCATTTGCCCAATTTTCAAAAAGGGACATCGAATGGAGTGTAAAAACTATCGAGGAAATACATTGCTCAATTCTGCCTACAAGGTGCTTTCCCGTATACTGTTCTGCAGACTGAGACCGTTAGCGGAGTCCTTCGTCGGCGAGTACCAAGCTGGTTTTCGTGAGGGTCGCTCCACGACGGATCAGATGTTTTCCCTGCGTCAGTTGCTAGAAAAGTTCCGGGAGTATAACTTGCAGACACACCATCTGTTTGTGGGCTTTAAAGCGGCGTACGATTCAGTTAACCGAAATGAGCTGTGGCAGATAATGCTAGAACATTGTTTTCCGACGAAACTAGTTACGCTGATTCGTGCGACGCTGGACGGATCCAAATCATGCGTTAGATTAGCAGATGAGACCTCAGCTGCTTTCGTGACGTTGGATGGACTGAAGCAAGGGGATGCACTCTCTAACCTGTTATTCAACATTGCCTTGGAAGGTGCATTACGAAAACCAAACGTGGAAAGGAATGGAACTATCATCACGAAATCTCACATGCTGCTTGGTTTTGCGGATGACGTCTATATCATCGGAATCAACCGTAGAGCAGTGGAAGAGGCCTTCAGGTCCTTTAAAAGGGATTGGGACTTACCATTATCACCGCCAAAACGAAGTACATGGTTGCTGGTAGGGAACGTGGGAGCTCAAGTGGTGTTGGTGCCGAGGTGGAGTTAGATGGGGAACGATATGAAGTAGTGGAGGAATTTATATACCTTGGTACACACGTGACATGTGACAACGATGTAAGCCGCGAAGTGAAACGACGAGTTGCAGCCGCGAATCGGGCTTTCTACGGATTACGTAACCAGCTGAAGTCCCGTAGTTTGCAAATTCGCACAAAACTGGCGCTCTACAGAACACTAATCCTCCCGGTGGCCCTTTACGGACACGAATCATGGACGCTAAAGGAAGCTGATCGGCGAGTGCTTGGGGGTTTCGAGCGTAAAATTCTGCGATCTATACTTGGTGGCAAAATGGAAAATGGAGTGTGGCGCAGACGCATGAATCACGAGCTGTACCAAGTATACAAATATGCTGATATAGTGCAGGTAGTGCAATGTGGCAGGCTGCGGTGGGATGGACATGTGGCCAGAACGCCCAATGAAAGAGTAGCCAAAACTATTTTCAGCAGAGAACCAGGAAGAAGCCGTAGACTCCGAGGCAGACCCCGCACCCGGTGGGTGTGTGCTGTCGAAGACGATGCACGTTCAGCTGGTGTTCGTGTGAATTGGAGAACGGCAGCCCGACGGTACTGGAGGACCATAATTCGTTCGGCGCAGGATCGGTAACGGACCGTTGCCACTAAAGCAAAGTAAGTAACCCAAGTAACTACGAAGCTTTATATCAATTCAATTGTATTGCTTTATAGTGCGCTACAAAGCATATCATATAATGTATTATTTTCTTACATGTATGTACAATGCAGTAATAAAGTGGAAAAGGGCCCCACTATTGTCAAATTAAAGCTGCATTATAATAGCAATTGCTAAAGCACCATTACGGCATGAAATAAACATCGCTTCGCCTGCATTATCGACACATCGTTATTTTTAGCTTGTTTGCGAAAAAAATATAAAAACATCAATTCGGCCGGCGTGTCAAAAGACCAAAATAAATATATATTTTCATATTTATTTTTTAAGTCAGCTGATTCTAGCAGCTTCTCAAGATATGCGTTACTACATTATTTACGACGAATGGATTTTTTTTTGCATTTCAAATGTTACCTTTAATGAGACTTGAACCTGGGTGCGTGTATCCTTGCATGGTTCATTTGCTGGCGCCTTTGATATCTTAACCACAGCTATTATAGATAAGTGGGTTGTAATTAGTCGTACTTAAATCGTCGTTCGTAGTTCATTTTAGAATTCAATTGGTTGAAAAAAGACAGTAGCAGTTAGGTGAAACAGAGCATGAGTAGTGGTCGTAAATAAGCAAAAACGAAGTCAGGTATAAGCATTTTATTAACATTTACGGTACGTTTTAAAGATTTGTCCTAAAGCTTGTAAGCAACATATCGTAACATTATATACGCAAATAGTGTTTTTAATAATGCTAATTTACGATATTGCTTAAACGCATTAGCAATGTTTATTCAAAAGTTTTAACCATGCGAATTGCTGATATACCGCTGTCTGGTATTAGCGATGCCGAGCTACAGCCAATATGGGGTTATGCGTTAATGCTTGTGGTTACTTGGGAAGTAAGTCATTCCGAAAAATCAAAATATGTGAGCGTCACAAAAACATGAGAGATTTTGAACGCCAATAGCTCTACCGATTATGAATGGTTTGGAATACAGATCGACAGTTAATTACACCATCTGGTTATTGTGATTTTGATTACTTACTTTTAGAATTTTTCGCGTTTCTGCTTTTAATTCTTTTCTTTTCTGACTTTTAATCTTTTTCAATTAGGCCATTGCAAATTATTTTTAAAGTTTTTGCCAAGTTTTTGTATTAACAAGTTGCACACGAAAGCTAGTTGAATAATTTGACAAACGGCATTAAATATATGGGTCGAAATAAAGGCGGCACTTCAAAGCAACCGGTGCAAGTGGGATCTATTAAAAATAAAGTGTTTTAGAACAAAACATTCCATCTTAATATATTTTTAGATGTACTACCGAACATTTTCAGTTCAATTACGTTCCTCCCTCCCCCCCTTCAGTGGCCCAATACCGGAGGGACAAAAACTTTTTAAATTATTTGTAAAGGCCTTATTTGACTTTCTGACTTCTTGTCTTTCTGACTTTTTATCTTTCAAACTTTAAGTTTTGCTGATTTTTTGCCTTTCTGATTTTGTGTTTTTCTGACTTTTTGTTTTACTTTTTGATTTTCTGACTTTTCATGTTTTTGAAATGTTGTCTTTCTGACTTCTTGTCATCTTTTGATTTTCTGTCTTTTTGCCTGTCTTGCCTGTGTTTTTATGTAACTTCATGTTTTGCTGACTTTTTGCCTTTCTTCCTTTAATTCTTTGCCTTTTCGATTTTTACCATTTTTCTCTTTTTTATTTATTACCTTTCTATCTTTTTGACTTTCTGACTTTTCGCCTCTCTAACGTTTTGTCTCTCTAGCTTTTTGCCTTTACGCTATTTTACCATTCTGGATTTGTGCTTTTTTAACCTTTTAATTGTGACCTTCTACTTTTTAATTTGGTGGTTTTCTGACTTACCTTTCTCACTTTTTTCTTTTCTAAATTTCTGCCCTCCTGACTTTTTGCCTTTCTGACTTCGAGCCTTTTTAACTGTATGGCTTTCTAACTTCATCTGACTTTTTGCCTTTCTAGATTTTCCACCTTAACACTTTTTTCCTTTCTGACATTTTGGTACTCCGACTATTTGCATTTGTGACATTCTAATTTTTTACCTTTCTGACTTTTTGGCTCTCTGATTTTGTACTTTCCGACTTTTCACAGTCCTAATATTTTACCTTTCTGCCGTTTTACTTCACTGACTTTTTGTCTTTCTTTCTTTCTAACTTTCTGACTTTCTGAAATCCTAACGATTCATCTTTCTTTTTTTCACCTTTCTCTGTCAGTTTGCGTTTTTGTTTTCTGACTATTCGTCTTTCGTACTTTTCCAGTGTTCACATTTCTAACCTTTGGCTTTCTTACTTTGCTTTTCTGACTATTTGCCTTGCTTACTCTGCTTGTTCAACGTTTTAATTTTTCTGCCTCTTTTACTTTTTTTTCTGATTATGATCTTTCTTATTAGCTTTCTGACTTTTGAACTCCAAATTTTTGTCTTTCAACCTTTGTGCCTATATATTTTTTTGCTTTTCTTACATTTTGCTTCTTTTACCTTATATATTTCTGGGTTTTTAACTTTCACTTTTCGTGACTTTCTGACATTTTGGCTTTCTGACTAATCTTTTGTCTCTCTGAAATTTTTCTCCTTCTGGTTTTCTGGAAACTTTTTATTTATCTCATTTCCTGTTTTCTTTCCGATTTGATGACCGTCTGTCTTTTTGTTTTCTGACTATTCTTTTTTCTTACTTTTCTATTGCTTACTTTGATTTTCTGACCTTTTGCCTTTCTTACTCTGCATGTTCATCATTTTTATTTGCAGATTTTTTGGTTTTCTAACTTTCTGCTTTTTTCACTTTTTTCTGACTATTTCCTTTCTTCCTTTTCAACATCTGATGTTTTGTTTTTCTGACATTTTGCCTGTTTAACCTTATATTTTTGTGAGTTCTTAACTTTCACAATTTTTTGCCTTTCTTAAAAATTTTTCATTTTGGTTTTGTGGAAACTTTTTAGTTTTCTGATTTCCAGTTTTCTTTCTGATTTTTTGTACTTCTGACTCTGACTTTGTCTTTCATTTTGTTTTTCTGATTTATTGTCTTCCCTGCCTTTCTAAATTTTACATTTTCTGACTTTGTTCTTCTAATTTTTTGCCTTTCTAATGTCTAATGTGTTTCTGACTTAGTTTCCTTCAAACTTTTTGACTTTCTGACCTTTTGGTTTTCTGATTTTTTTGCCTTCCTAACTTTTCACCTTTCTGACGTTTTAATTCGGAATTTTTTTTCTTTTCTTACTTTTCCTGACTTTTTGACTCTAGAAATTTTTGCCTTTTTGAATTTTTTCGTTTCTAAATTTTTAACTTTCTATCTTTTTGTCTTTCTATTTTTTTGTCATTTTGACTTTGGCTTTCCGACATTTTGTCTCTGATTTTCTGTCTTTCTAATTATCTGGCATTCCGCCTTTTGTCTTTCGTTTATTCGGACTCGGTAGCATTTTGTCTATTCGGACTTTTTGTCTTTTAACCTTTTTGATTTTTTTTCTTTTCTGACTGCCGCTTTATTTTTCTGTGTTTCTATCTTTTTGTTTCTTTGCCACTATTCTGTCTGTCTTTCTATATTTTTGCATATTTTGATTTTAATCGTTTTCTCCATTTTGCATTTCTACCTTTTTTCGCTTTTCTACTTTTTTGCCAGGATGGTTTTCCACCTTTCTGACTTTTTATCTTTTGACGTAGGACTACATCATACAGCAAGATTTGGGATAAGATGTCTTTCGAAAGATCAAAAAAATGCAAGCGTCACGAAAATATGAAAGAGGTTGAACGCTAATAGCTCTACCAATTATGAGTGGACTTTCATCGCTATTGAATGAGCGATATGCTTATTAAATTTTATGCGTGCTTGTGTGTATTGGGGTTTACCTTTCGTTCAAAGCTTGATCTACTTTACCCAATTATTCCTCGCTGCCAATACTATCCCATATTATAGCCATCCCTGGCAAGGGCTCATTCGTTCCTCTGACTTGTACACTTAACTATAGGAGGGACAGGAGGTTCAGTAGGTAAATATAGAATTCAGTACGAAGAAAGGGTAAATGAGGGGCCTGAGAATAAACCCATGCTAAAGTCACTTGACATCGAATGGCTTGATTCTACTAAGATTCGAACCCACGACAAAGAGACTTACGCAGTCCTACGTCAACTATGCGGTCGAGTCGTGTACCCAATCCCTCTAAATTTTTTTATAACTGTTCACTTTCAGGACATCAAATTGGACTAGGTTTGAAGCAGTCCTAAGAAATATTGCTAGGATGAGTGGGCTTTATTACATTTTCTAGCGTACCTGCCAAGCACAGATATCAAATTAGTATAAGCCTGAATCTTCGGGCTATTGGGTACTAGGAGGTTTTGTTGCTTTTTTTCTAAAAATAAAGTAATCGTAATCACAGTAAACAGATGGTGTATTTAACTACCGTTCCTGGCTGTCAAACAAGTGTGGAAATGGAGATCTGTATGGAATATCTCCATTCATTGAAAACTTTGAACCTTTTGATATTGAAACTTTTCGGTAATTTTCTCTAATTAGTGATTGAAAAAGAAAGTTATAATAGAAATCAAATCGCGGCCGATCGGTGTCTAAACTTCAAAGTATTTCATATTTTCGTGACGCTTGCATTTTTTGATTTTTTGGAATGACTCTATTTCAAACTTTGTCGTAAGACGTAGTCCGACGTCAAAATAGCTGCTATGCCTATTAAATACTTAATGGTATGAGCCTGTTTATAATTGGATCACATTTGTGCCGACTTTAACACTCCGGGTGGTTTTTCGGGCAAGACTTCGAAACAATCTATTATTACAGTAACCACCACCAAAGTCACCAAAATGCTTCCGGAAACAATCTGGTGTTAAATTTTTAATTGTCTCTCATGCTAGGCCAAACGATCAAATTTTTCAATCTTTGGTAGTACACGAAAATGCATTTGTAAAATGAAACTAAGTAGAGTAAAATCAAATCAAAAATACTTTAAAGCTCGTTTTTTTACCATTTGATATGTATAGTTTTAAATAATTGAACAAAAGTTGAGGTGTTCGATTGTACAATCCAGTAAAATACTCTGCTTTGGAATCACTGTGGCCAAACTCATTCATGTTTGTGGCAAAAAATGGTAATTCTTTGGTTTTCTTTTGCTTAACCTGTTGTTTTAGCTCCTTCACCTCAGCTTGGTGCATCGAAATCTGATTTTCCAAAGTCAAATTAGGTTCGTCGTAAACGGGTGGGTTGATAGGGTTAGACACATGTTTTTCTTTCTTTCTTTTATTTCTAGAAATCAAGCGTTGGTATATTTATCCATCGAATTGCATGGAAACAGTCGAGTGTATCCCAGTTGTAAATTAGGTACCCGGTCCGGATGAACCTAGTCCAACAAGCTGGTACTTCTTCTTGCTATAATAGCCGACCCTTACCTCCAACAAAATGACGGTAGCAAGCAACGACGTGTTTCAGACTCTCGACTCTCAGGTCCTCCCGTTTCAGTACTGTTAGCCATTTCTGCTGTCGTATTTTTGATAATTTCATCCTTTCATGCGATCTGTGATTGATTGCATGAAATCGACTGAACCGACACCCTTCACGATTGCCACGAACTAGGGTTGCCAAGTCTGAAAATTACAAGAACCGGCCGGTCGGTCCTGCCTTTAAAAAAATCAGAGGGGTTGTGTACAAGACACGACCGCATACTGGTGACGCAGGACTACGTAAGTCTCTTTGTAGTGATAGTAGCATGTATCCATGCTTGTAATCATTCGATTCTTCATGTATACATGCTATATGCAACATATATACATGCTACATAAGTTGTATGTAACATTTATCAAAGTAGTAACATTGCATACGTTCAATTCTCAAAAGATTGTGCATTTGAAAACAATTTAACAAAATCAAGAACACAAACTATTGCTTTCCTGCTACCTTACTGAAATTAAAGATTGTTTTTATTATCCATGGTTTCCCACGTTGAAGGGATTTTACCAATTCAATCCTATTTTATCAACAGCACATCTTTTCACTACACTTCTAATGAAACGGCAAGCATGCGTATTCATACAGAGTCGTATTATAACCGAATAGTACAGCTGTAGCACATTTTTCCAACACAGATATCAAGTTCGCCGAGGTTTAATCGTCTCGCAGTAAAGAATTTGCAATCTGTTGGGACAACGAACTTGCATTTTTTCTGGCACACTTCCCTAACACAGACATCAAATTGGACTAGGTTTAATCGCGTTCGTAAGAAATCTATTGGCACGAGGGGGCTTTGTTACTCTCTCTGGCGTACTTCCCAAGCAAGGACATCAAAATGGTCTAGGTTGAACCGCGGTGTTAAGAAATCTTGAATTGAAGAAATTGAGTTAAGAGTTAAGAAATGAGGGAACTTGGTCACTTGTTTTGGCTTACTTCCCAAGCACAGATATTAAATTGGTATAGGTTTAGATCATCGTAAAGAATCTTCCAACCAATCACGAAGCGAGAACTCTGGTAAAACATAAGTTCATTATTTTCAATTTGTCAATAGTTCGACATCAAGAATCCATACTTTTCTTCATTTGGGTCAATTCTTAGAAGATTTTCCGATCGATTGGTGTAAGAATATTGAAAATCGATATTGAAACCGCTGAGCTATTAGCGCTCAAAACCTTTCATTTTTCGTGACGCTCGCATTTTTCGATTTTTTGGAATGACACCCGATCTCAAAACTTGCCGTAAGACGTAGTTCTACGTCAAAAGTGCGGGGAGGGGGGGGGGGGGGGGGTTGCTGGATGAGCAATGTTGTGGAGACCATCCACAACGAACGTTGAATGGATCAATGGATTATTGCAGAAAGCTAGTTTTAGAGTGACAACAACTTGCTTCTGGCGCTACTAGACAATTTATTGTACATTACCGCCAGAAGCAAGATATTGTCACTGCAAAACTAACTATCTTCAATGATCCACTGCTCAGGATTGCTAATAAATTTATCAGAAAATTCAACAAATCACGCAAAAAGTACAAATCCGGCTTCATATGTTGGAAACCCGACCTTTTTTCCGGATTGACTGGCCACCGGCTTTGTAAGTGAAAAACCGGTCGGCCCGGCCAAAAACCGGCCAATTGGCAACCCTACCACGACCACCGCATCCGACTACTGCCGCACAAGTTTTAGGCATTATTAAAGAAATTTTCTTCTCGTTCTCGCACAAATAGAGACAACTCGCTCTTTATAATTATTCGCTAAATCACATTCCATACACAAAAAACGCCAAAATCCCATAAAAACCGAAAAAAAACACTTTCTGCACGACGACTTACTACAGAGTTTATTGTTCAATTCAATTAGAACTGTTTTGACATTTCTGTGTGCTCCACAGAAGACGCATATGTGTTAGTGTATAAAGCCCTATATGTACCTATTTGGATGACGTCTCCACCCTATATAGGGTAAAGTGGTGCAGAATGCACCGCTTAAGCAAAACATCATTTTGCAGAGCAACGGCGTGTTTGTTCCACGTTTTTAACTTCTAGAAGACTTTGGGATCTTTTTCACACTTACTCCTGGTGAAATTTCCTAACAAAAACCAGTATTTTTTGTTATTTTTGGCAGGAGTCAAAATCATTATGTGAGGCAGAACGCCAAAGCCCGTGGACAAAACGCACCAAGTTTGCCCAGCTAGGCGTTAAACGCAACCAAAAAATTTACATTCAATCACGTGTTGTATAAACTCCTAAAACTAGGCTGCCGAAATGGCGGAAGCGTTCGTTATAGCGTTTGTTACATACGCTTGTTTGCTGGGATACAATGGGTTCATATCTCAACATGATTGGCAATAAAATTTAATCATCTACTTTTCTCCAACTGATGTGTGATAAAATATTGTAAGTTAAACAATGTACAATTAGGTTTAAGGCAAATTCTAAGTCCTATACAATACATAATATTGCTACATTTTTAATAAATAATCCGAAACAAAAGATGTATTGCAAATTAAAAATATTTTATAACTGTTCGATCCCGCTGTGATGCATTCTACCCCTGTGTTGTATTTTGAAGTTTTTTGCAATAGACTGTTGTGTTTTTTTAGATAGACTGTATTTATTATGAAATTTGCATACCGACTAGTGGTAAAAGCTTAAGAGAAAACCGTGATTTATTACATGTGGAATAAGATCGCGGATAATCGCTTGATTTTATTGGATGTGGCTATGTTTGATGCTTTTACATTCTACAAAATTATGAATTAGCTTGTTTTACACCAAAATAAAATGCACATTCATAATTTTACCAAATATATTCCGCGTTTTTAAGCAATGAATAGCTTGGGCCATTCTACCCCCCGGTGCGTTCTGGATAGTCTTACCCTACGGTATTGCTTGTAAGATTGATTTGAAGAGCCAATCATTGAAATATTATAGCTGACCATCAGGATACATTATTGCTTGGACAACACATTCCTCACAAAAAAGCAAAATCATGGGTATAAACATCCTGTAGAGAACTTGACCCTTCTTTATCGACAGACTTCGCAGCCAGTTATTAGAGTACAGGACAATTACGGGGCTAGTGCAACGATCCTACTGACTCTATAGCAGCACCTCCCAGCCGAGATTCGAACATACGACGACTGGCTTGTTAGACCAGCATCGTACCCTGGAGCTAACTATGCGGGCAACACATTACTCACACCAATTAAAATTTGATCTTAAAACTAATATGGTAGTAAAATATCGTCCGAGAAAAAGTCATTCCGTGTTGTCGATTCCCGAACAATCCGTGGTCAAATGTATTGCAAACAGATATCTTACGCCTCGATTGCGACTACTTATTTTTCATTATAAAAGCTTCCCAGAGCTAACCTCAACGATGGCGATGTTCCCCAACTCCACAACGAAAGCTCAATCAAAGCTTCCACCCATCGAATTTTCCCCTTTATTTCCATTTTCGTTAACTTACCCGTGCTTCTGCAAACACACACAGGAAAGCTCGGCTTCGTCGATCGTGGTGCTGCTGCTGTCGGCGCTGCATTTCGAACCGCAGGCCGATTTCTCGCAGTTATTGCAGTTGCTAAAGCTGAACGAAGAGGTGCAAAGTGTACAAAATGAATCCAGCTGCGACACCAAGCCACCCGCCAGGCACTCCTCTAGGCTGTAGTGGTTCATTATGATGCCATCGTCATCATCATCCTCCTCGTCGATGCTGTTGCTAATTATAGCGGGCGGTTTTCGGTGGTCCATCGCCTTCGGTGGCAAAAGGCAGCATTTGGCCTCGTCGCTCGAGTAGTGCGAATAGCTTGTCATCGTCATCGTATCGCGATCATCAGAGGAAAAATCGAAACTGGCACTCTCGACGCCCCACTCGCGGAACGTTTTGCTCCGTTTGCCCTCCAGTAGCGGGTTCGTTTTGAATAGGTTCGTATAGTTTGAGGGTGAAAAACGAACATTCTCCAGCTTGTTAACCATCGACATGTTTTCGTTGAAGTGTATGATATTGATGTCATTGTATTTTTTCATAAAGTCAACCGAATATCCGGCCGACATGTCTTGGAGAGATTTTTTCGACTTCGGACTGCTGACCTTGATCAGGTCCATCAGGCACAATTTGATGTCGTCGAACATTTTGCGCGGAGAAAATCGGGTAGGTACTGCCGCCGGAGGCGAAAAGCTGTTCAGCTGTTAGAACCGTAACGAAAGTGTTAGTATGAAAAATTGTGAAACATTGGTCACAGTTTCCACTCGCTGATGGTTGTTGGGTTGGCACGTATTGCACGGTGACTGTTGTTGATGGCCAGCATCGTGGCCCGGTGCGGTGGTATGAAAGTGGTTGTCAGGGAAGCTGACTTTGCATGGGTGGGTGGGTAGGTGCTGCACTCGTGCTGCATTCGGGTTACGGCATCCTTTCGGCTGAGGAGAAATGGAGACAGAAAAATAAAAGATTAAAATCGGTATGTTTATTGTTACTGCCTGCAGTCTGAAAGTGAATTTCGATAATATTTTGGTAAATAAATTCTGTTCAATTTACTGGACACAATCAACAAGGCAGTTGCATTTTATGAAACGATTTTTTTTAAAGTCCGGAATCATAAATAAGCTTTCAGTGGGCTGTAAGGAAATACAAGAAAGTATTTCCTATAATTTCTTTACATTGACACTTTTGAAAGTACGTCACATTATTTTTGATTGGCTCAATTTCATCGAAACATCGAACATTAACAAAAAAAAAAAATAAACTAATCAAATACTGGCGCCCTTAAATGAACGCCTTGGAGCTTCAAATAAATGTATCACACAATATGCGTACTGCATTAGACGAAACTAGTTTCGACCGCCGCCGATAATAGTAACTGTTTCAACCAGTGAAGTCCAAATGCCACAATTTACACGCACCGTTAGCTCGCAACTTTCCTGTCAGTTTGATTTTTTTTCGTGTGTTGTTCAAATAGCGGAGTTTATGGTGGTGCGATTTTTCCGTCTGCACGTATAACCCTAATATGCTTCCTTCCTATGCCAGTAAGGCAAAGAGCGAAACACCTTAGGCGGGTGCGGGAGAGCGGCCATATAAGTTATTATAGTTTTGGGGTGTAAACAGTGACGTAATTGGAGAAATTTCTGTCTGAGATGTGCAAGTAATCTAGGTACGGCTGCGTGTACCCTTCTTCGCTTTTTAGATTAATTCAGATTCATGATAAGTCTCACAACAATGTGTAAATCAGTCAACACTATACAGTAGCATTTCGTTTTTGGCAACAAATACGTGTCGCCTATGTTGCCAAAAACGTATAAAAATCGAGACATGAAAAAATTTAATAAAAATGGTCGAAATGCCTCGATTTTGGCAACAAAAGTATCCGTTTTTGCAAACACAAAATATTTCCCTTACAAAAATATACTTAAATATCAATCAGTTTCCGCATACATACTTGACGCAAAAATGATATCCTCAGTATTTTCATGAAAAATAGTTTGCTATTATATAATGTTTCGAATAATATTTTTATTGCCGTAGGATTACGTCTTACTGCAGGTTGCCAGAAGCCTTACTTACACCGGACGGAAAGCTCTTGGCGGACTTTTCAAACATAAAATGGTTGCAATCGTTGATTAATAATATTGAATGAATTTCTGACGCATTTACATTCAATTTTGACGTAGGACTACGTCTTACGGCAAGTTTTGAAATAGGGTGTCATTCCAAAAAATCGAAAAATGCGAGCGTCACGAAAAATGAAAGGTTTTGAGCGCTAATAGCTCAGCGGTTTTCCGATCGATTTTTAATATTCTTACACCAATCGATTGGAAAATCTTCTAAGAATTGACCTAAATAAAATTGACCTAAATGTTGAACTATTGAAAAATTGAAAATAATGAACCTATGTTTTACCAGAATTCTCGCTTCGTGATTGGTTGTTGGAAATGACGTCATCAAAGTAGAAACGCGTTTTCACACTTCGGCTTATTATTCAGTCAATTTTCAATAGATTTCCAAGATATTTACAGCAATTGATCGGAAAGTTGATTGAAAATATTGAAACTATAGAGAGCTATTGATTTTGTTTTTGAAATTGAATTTGAAAAATTTTTGTTTTTGAATTGATTTTGAAAATTTGAATTATTTTCATATTTTTGCTTTCCCTCGTCAGTGTTCCCTAGCACGGATGACAGAAATATATACGGTATAAGCTATGGGTTAAGCTTCCGTATGATTGTATTTAATTTACGCCCTATAGAATCCGATCGAAAATTGTTGAGCTTCAGCTGTTGCTGCTTCCCACGGATAAGGCAACGAAGACATGCAAATTCACCAAGCGAGTTGTTGGAGCTGGAGCACTCGTTTCGCTGCCGTGAAGGAACATCTGGCAGCTCAAGTTCTGGAAGTGGCAGGAAATATGCTGCTCGCGACAATGAAACGATCAGAATTATCGTCACTTGCAGCTGGCCATCCGCAACAACGAAGAGTTGAACAAATTGCTGTCCCGTGTCACCACTGCTATGAGAAGTGTCTTTCCGAACATCTAAACTGTTTTGTTGCTGCCCAAGAAGACGGAAAAGAAGGCTTAAATTTCCAGCATATCACATCGAAACTCGTTCTTTTAAGAACGAAACATATGTTCATGAAGATTTAAGGAATTTTCACTCATTGATTTTAATTCTATTTAATTTAGATTGATCTAATGGTTTGCTTCTTATCAAATAATTTTAACCGATCACCTCTCGCGCTTCTGTTCGCTTGTTGCTGCTAGACGCTGGTTGAGTTGGCCGTCTCGGAAGGTAAGAAGCAGCCAACAAATATACCAGCTCCAAGTAAATGTATTTGGTCAAGCGTCAAAATGAATGAAACCATGGGTTTAATAAAATGAAAGAGTTTTAGTAACATCTTTTGCATCTTAGCATCTTAGCAACACAAATTTATCCATCACCAATGCTACAGTAATAATACGTAGCGTAATTTTTGTTTGGCAGCAAAAGGCGAGCGGCTCACTGGTAACTTTGCTCTTTTGTTCGGACTGAAAATGAAATGCTCTATTTTATTTAACGTAGATGATAGAATGAAGGACCATGCAAAATAGGTGTGGCCGATTCTTGTCGCTTGCTCTGGTACATAACACGTGGTAAGCCGGCGAACAGCAGTATTCAAACGTTAGCTGAGCTACTGCCAATATCGTTTGACAGGGCAAACGAAAGTCAACTCATGCACGTTTGCAGTTCCCGGTCGGCTACTGAGCCTGTAATGGAGCTGGAGCACTCATTTCGCTGCCGTGATGGAATATCTGGCTGCTGAAGTTCTAAAATTGGCAGGAAATATGCTGCTCGCGACAACGAAACGACCAGAAGCATCTCACATCACTTGCAGCTGGCCACTTGGAGTGGTATTTCATCGTGATTCAAGACCATACACGAACGGCTTCGTTGATCGCATAGCTGCTGAGGCTTTCCGGTTGGTCCGTTGTAATAAGTCGTGCCTGGTTAGCGGTTATCGGTACTCCAATTTACCGAACAGAGAATTACGCTAAGTGCGTTAGTGCAAGTTTATTGCAAGCTGGAGTTATGATAATCAAACAATCGGTCCTTTTAAGGGCCACACAACGATTGATGATTGATGAACACAACGATTGACGATTGATGAAGAGTTTATATTTTCTTGCCCAGTTAATACCTTAATTGCAGTCAACGAGGAAAAAGTTGAATTTTTCACCATTGCGGACGACCAACCAATGACGGTTATAAGTTTTCTGGTCACGGGCGATATTTTTTGCGACTTCCAAAACGTCTGCAGCTTGTTAATGCTTTATTATCAGTGTTCTTTTGTAAGTCGCAGAAAAGTTGCGCAAAACTTTCAACTTTTTGAAAACTCGTTTACCGTCTACCGATCAACTGAGGAAAAGCACTATTCAACGTAGAAACAGATCATAAAAATTTATTTACTGTTTGGTTTAGTTACTGACTTGGTTCCGTTTTAATAAAATAGATTCAATCAATTCATGGATATAACTCCAAAATCGGTTGAGGATTGAACCTATACAATGTTACTACTTTGATAAACGTTACGTATGTAGGTTGTATACATAAAGAATCGTATTATTACATACATGGATACTTCCTACTATCGCTACAAAGAGATTTACGTGGTCCTATGTCACCTATGCGGTCGTGTCTTGTGCACAACCCCTCTGATTTTTTTTCATATCAAAAAAGGGTCTCGATATTGGCACGGTTTCGATTTTGGCAACATAGGCGACACTCATTTTTTGCCAAATTCGACATCCCATTGTATGGTTAATTAATGATTTTTCTACGATTGTAACCATTTTACACTCAATAAGCCCGACGAGAACTATCAGGCGAACGCAAGGAAGCTTTTTGCACCTTGCGGTAAGATGTAGTCCTACGTCAGTAAAAATGTTACTTTTTCATTTTGAACATGTATGCGGAAATTGATTGATGTTTAAGCATATTTTTGGAATCGATAGATTTCGTGTGGTAAACGGCTGGGTAATGCGTACCATCGGTGCCTTGCGCACTGGGCATAAAATAGACCCCACAGTGGTCCTCAACCTCTTACTAGCAACTCCTACCCCTACCTCCTCGTGGTACCAGCTGGGATACGAGCAACCTCGGTGGAGATCGGGTAACCAACCCCGGTGGAAGCCAAGGTCGTATGCCAGAAGAGATGACAGAGAAGGAGGGCTCCTTCGAGCTACGCTGGCACTCCGGTGATACTGTGAGGTTAGTTTCGGGCTTCGCAAGCCTGAACGACTAAAAAATCAAAGCAATGGACTCAGTAAGTAATAATAACTCTAATCGGAACATCTACTACAGTGAACCCCCGTTCGTTTGAACGATTCCTCATGCAAACTAAAGGGGTTAGTTTTTAATTTGAACAACTGGCGATCCTAAATATGCAGTAACTTGTATGAACTGGTCGCCCTGCTCTTTGTCATTGTTTTGATGGTTTGATTCAGTTGGCAGTTGCTAGCAGCGAATATTTTATTCTCCGAACGGATTTCTATTATAATCGTTGGATAAACGCAACGTGAAACAGATTAAACACGCTAGATCAGTACAAACAAATCATGTTTATGTGCATTTTCTGCATAAGCGAATGATTCTCAATATGACAGTTGAACCATTTTTAATTTGCACATCGTGCAAACCAGCGGGGTTCAAATTAAAAAGTGTTCAGATTAAAAACGGTCAAACGAACGGGGGTCCACGGTACAGTGGCGGCGATAAATCAGAGCATGAAGTTGGATTCGTATTACACGGAAAACAAACGAAGCGTGTCATTAGGTGGAGGCCCATCAATGACCGTCTATGCGTGTTGAGAATTAAGGGCAAATTCTTTAACTACAGTGCGATAAATGTGTATGCACCGACGAACGACAAGCCCGATGACGTAAAAGAGGCGTTCTATGATCTTCTCGACAGGACATATGGAGAGTGCCCAAGACATGACATAAAGATAGTCATCGGGGATACAAATGCACAGGTCGGACGTGAAGAGTTCTTTCGTGCCGTTATTGCTAGAGAAAGCCTCCATCCTACCACAAACGACAATGGCCTGAGGCTAATTAACTTCGCTGTAGTCAGAGGAATGGTTATCTGTGTTATTCATTTTGCACGATGGAACATTCGGGAGCACACTTGGAAACACCCTAATGGAGAGGCCTGATTGATGGCCGGCACTTTTCTCATGTCGCAGACGTGCGATCCTTCCGGGGACCAAACGTTGACTCGGACCACTATTTCGTAGTAAGCAAGATCCGCGCCCGGTTGTCCAACGTATTCAAATCGAAGCCAACGAGGAAGATACGACTGAACATTCGGCGGTTATTAGCGGAGAGAGTTACTGCAGAGTACTCTTGGAAGACTGATGAGCGGATCGTTGAACATCTCGGAGAGAACCTGAACGAACAGTGGAGACACATCCACAACGCGATCAGTACTACAGCGCGGGAAGTGTTGGGTACTACTGCTGCAGCCACTTCCAGTGAGTGGTTTGACGCAGAGTGCCAGCGAGTGACTGATGAGAAGAATCGAGCCAGAAGTCACATTTTGGCTGCAACTATGACACATCAGAGCAGGGAGAGATACCGAGATGCTAGAGCTGCCGAAAAGAGACTTCACCGTCGTAAGAAACGTCAGCACTGGGATCGCGTTCTTGCGGAGGCGGAGAATTACTTCGAGAGGCACGATACGAGAAGCTTCTTTAATATGATCAACGGAATCAGGAACCGGACCGTGCCAACTCCTGTTATGTGCAACGACCAGGAGGGGAACCTGATTACTGAAAGATCGGAGGTGGCTAGGCATTGGAAACAATATGTTGAATGGTGAACAAGATGGAACGGTCAACAGAAACAGGATAACGATTGAGGATGATGGACAAGCTGTGTATCCACCAACTTTGGACGAGGTTAGGAAAGCAGCGAGAGAGCTGAAAAACGGTAAAGCAGCTGGAAAGGACGGCATCCCCGCCGAACTTTTGAAAGTCGGGAGCGAACGACTGTATTGTGCAATCCATCAGGTTATACTAAAGGTATGGACTGAGGAGGAATTACCTTCGGACTGGTTGGAAGGTCTCATTTGCCCTATTTATTTACAAAAAGGGCCATCGACTCGAATGCAGCAATTATCGAGGTATTACTCTCCTCAATTCTGCATACAAAATTCTCTCCCGCATCCTGTTTCTCAGACTGAGGCCGTTACAGGAAACCTTTGTTGGCGAATACCAGTGCGGTTTTCGAGAGGAACGCTCCACGACGGACCAAATGTTCACCTTGCGACAGATCCTCGATAAATTCCGGGAATTCAACTTGCGGACTCATCCTTCGTTTATAGACTTCAAGGCGGCGTACGATTCAGTTAAACAAAACGAGCTGCGGCAGATTATGCTTGAACATGGTTTCCCAACAAAACTGATTAGGCTGATACGTGCTACCCTTGATGGTTCAAAATCAAGCATCAGGATAGCGGGTGAGACATCGGACTCGTTTGTGACGTTAGATGGTTTGAAGCAAGGTGACGGACTGGCTCGAACTTGCTGTTCAACGTTGCATTGGAAGGTGCTATTCGAAAGGCCGTCGTGCAGAGAAGCGGTACCATCATCACGAAATCGTATATACTCCTAGGGTTCGCGGACGACATCGATATTATCGGTGTTAACCGTAGAGCCGTGGAAGAAGCGTACACGGGCGAGCGTGGTAGCCCTTCGGGTGTTGGAACTGCGGTGGTGATAGATGGAGATACTTTTGAAGTGATCGACGAATTTGTTTACCTAGGTACGTTAGTGACATGTGACAACGATGTGAGCCGTGAAGTAAAAAGGCGGATAGCGGCTGCCAACAGAGTCTTCTACTGATTACGTAGCCAGCTGAGGTCCCGTAGCCTACAACTCCGTACAAAACTCGCGCTCTATAAGACGCTATTTCTCCCGGTGGTACTCTACGGCCACGAAGCGTGGACGTTGAAAGAGAGCGACCGACGAGCTCTTGGCGTTTTCGAGCGTAAGATCCTGCGATCGATTCTTGGCGGCATATTAGACGAAGGAGTATGGCGCAGGCGCATGAATCATGAAATATACCAAGTGTACAAGGATGCGGATATTGTGAAGCGACTAAAATACACCAGGCTACAATGGGCTGGCCATATAGCAAGGATGCCGCATGAGAGACCAGCGAAAACAATATTTAGCAGAGAACCCGACAGAGGCCGAAGACTTCGAGGCAGACCCCGTACCCGTTGGATGAGCGCTGTTGACGAGGATGCTAGAACAGTGGGTGTTAGGGGCGACTGGAGAGTGGCAGCACAAGACCGAGTAATGTAGAGACGGCTCCTGAATTCAGCATGGATTCGATAAGCGGATTGTCGCCGAAAAAGAAAGAAGAAGAATCGGAACAATCGGCAAAGACCCAGCCGACGAAAACGGACTAACGATTGGAAATTAGGAACATGATCTGACGGCACTTTTCAGACATTATTGACGTCAGAAACTAGCCGGGCGCTAACTTCGATTCGAATTATTACCTAGTGATGGTAAGGATATGTCAAAAACTATCGGTTGTGAACAACTTACGATACCGGCGCCCGCCACGGTATAATCTAGCGCGACTATAGCAACCGGATGTCGCCGAAAGCTACACGTTATCTCTCGAAACCGCGCTGCCGGAAGAGGATGAGCTGGGTGAAGCTGGATGAAATGAAGGATGAGCGCTCACTATTCTGAATGCCGCCTACAAAGTGCTGTCCCAATCGCCAATAGCCAACAGATTTGTGGGAAGTTACCAGACCGGCTTCAAGAAGGGGCAGTCTACAACGGACCCTGCGGCAGATCCTCAAGAAGTGCCGCTAATTCAGAATCCCAATGCATTACCTGTTCATCGATTTCAAAGTCGCATATGATAGCGTAACCCGATAATAGCTATGGAAAATTTTGGACGAAAATGGCTTTCCGGGTAAGCTTACTAGACTTATTATGGTTACGATGGATGGGATCCAGTGCTGTGTGAGAATCTCGGTTGGATTGTCGGATCCATTCGAATCTTGCAGGGGACTTCGACAAGGAGATGGTCTTTCCTGTCTGCTATTCAACATTGCGTACCTTTAAGAAGCAGAGAAGTTTGGATTGAAGATAAATACGTCTAAAATGAAGTGTATGCTGGCGGGTGGGACCGAGCGCAACCGTGCTCGGGACCGAGCGAGCGGTACCGTGGCTTGGGCAGTACCGTGGTAATCGACGGGGATGAGTTCGAGGAAGTCGACGAGTTCGTATACCTTGGCTCACTGGCAACAGAGGACCACAATACCAGCCGTGAGATTAAAAGACGTATTATCAGCGGAAGTCGGGCCTACTACGGACTCCACAATCAAAAACTCTAATTAGACCGGTTGTCCTCTACGGGCATGAAACGTGGACAGTGCTAGAAGAGGGCCTACTAGCACTCGGAGTTTTTGAACGACGGGTGCTAAGAACCATCTTTGGCGGAGTGAAAGAGAACGGTGTATGGAGGCGAAGAATGAACCACGAGCTTGCGCGTCTCTACGGCGAACTAAGTATTCAGAAAGTGGTTAAAGCTGGACGGATACGTTGAGCAGGACATGTTGCTAGAATACCGGACAACTATCCTGCAAAAATGGTTTTCGCGTCGAATCCGGTAGGAACAAGATGAAGAGGGGCACAGCGAGCGAGGTGACAACAGGGATGCCATATATAATTCTACGTTTTTTGTTGGAAAAATCTGGCCATCTGTACAGCAAGGAAAATAATCTGTGAAAAAATCTGTCGAATGCAAAACAATGAGAGAGAAATAGACGGCGATAGTTATTTTTTCCGTCTCTTTCGCTCTCATAAATCTTAAAAATCTTTTTAACCGGTGTGAATGGCAAAAATCTGTATTCAGTGTATACAGATTCTGTCCAGGCGATTTCTTCCCAATATCTGTTAAACACAGAATAATCTGTGCATGTGGCAACCCTGTCATAAGTAACATAATTTATCAAAACTGTATTTTTCACAGCAAGGAAATGATTATTTCACGTTGGGAATAATATTTTAATGTCATTAAAATCTTACTAAACATACAATTTATTTGAATGTTTGCTTTCATTTGTCATTCCGTTGCATGTTTTTTGCAAACATTCTCATGTGCAATTTTCAACCGGTACAATTATCCTACCACGTAGCCGGCAAACAATCGGATGAAAAAGAAAACCGAAAATTTACATAAAAAAGCATGTCATGGTGAATCTCCAGCCAACGAAAGCAAAATCAATGAAAACAGTTGTTGCTGGCCGCTCTACAGTCAGTGATGTCAGATGTCAATAATTGCAAATGCGAGATGGCAATCAACGAAAGAGAAATGATTAGCAATTTATTCATTAAGCGGAGTAAACAAACAATCACGAATATGAGCAATGATTGTGGCAACAACCGTGCGGGTGTTACCTATTTCCTAGCAATCTTCACTGATTGTTGATTGGTTAGTTCGCTATGTGCGTATCCGTTCGTCGGTGCCGAGTTAAAAATTTCCAATGTTCCATTTTCAATGAATAAGTTCAATCAATATGCTCATTGGATCGCATCTTTTTTGTTTTTTGAACGTCTTTCTCTTGCTTACTAAATAATAACATTGAGTGTCTGTGTGAATTTTTTATCTTGAATGGAAAAAAATAAAAAAAAAAAAAACAGCAGAAATTGGTCAAAATAATATTTAGAATTTTTTTTAGTTCGACCTTTTCATTCTGGATGTTCATTTTTTCTGTAAATAAAATTCGCGAAATAATTTTCATCCTCCTACTTTCTTGAACGTATTTTATTATCTGTCACCAGAACGTCAAAAAATTTGTTTTGAACACAATTTTTCATATGTTCATGCATTTAAAAGTAACTTCATATTTGTCTATAACACGCTAATAGCAAAGGCTGTCTACAGACGATCTTACTCGTTAAAAAGTTGAAGTGATAAGATTAAAATTACATCACATGTGCACTCACCTGATATAATCAACAAATTACGGTTACAAAGATACTAAAGAATTATAAATCCGAGATATTATCATTGTAACCTGCATAGCACATAATGTTTTAAATTATATCCATATAAAAGATACAATGGTCTAAAATCTCTCATGTGGCGTACATCAATAAGTTGGAAAAATACTAAGCATCACATGCAAAAGCACATGTGGCTAATGACAAGAAATGATCGGAAACTTTCTTTCGCCACCCATTTAAAATGCCTCCGTGAACATCGCACAGAGCGCGCGCCCATAGTAAAATCTTTAGTGACCCATTAGCTCATAGGAAGTTGCATGCAATCGAGCTTCATCAGCTCTAGGCTCGGGAAGGCTCTATGTGGTTGAAAGTGAACAATCGGAAGCACGCCAACAGCCACCACATCGGTGCGGTGGCTGCGACTATGTACATCTTGAAATAATTAAATAAATGAACTTTTAACCGACGAAACTCTAGTGGAGTGCCCGTCAGTTGTTGCGTTGAAGCGAATAAAGCTAAAGTTCACCGGCGAATGTAATCATAGGAGATTGTTAAAACATCGGACCCACGCCCGAAACCATCCTTATACTGCTGCATTACCGTCCATCGGAGTGACTCTGTCCGTACCGAATACATTTCTGTTCCGGATGTCGCTTTAATTGTGAGTAAAACTTATTTGAAATAACTTAACAACCGATATAGAATACCTACACTGTTTAGATTTAGACATAAACATGAACATGAAATAAAATCAGATGGTAAAATTAGTTATCATGACATTTCTAATTTATCATCGTTAGGCATAGGTAATCAAAGGAAATGGAAATAGATTCATATTTTTACGAGTATTCCAAATTATTTATGCAGTATTGAAAATGATAGCGTTAACTATTTTGTAGCGAACAGTAATAAAGTGTTTATTATTCATCTTGTCCCAGGAATACACGAGCTTTCAGACAATCTATCATTATGACCGCATTAAATGCAAATCAAGATGAACGGGTGGAGCGTAAACGATAAAGTTTCAGATTTTCCTTTTCACTATCAAAGTATATTGTTCTTTATGTCAAATTGACATTTTTTTATAACGGTAGTCTTTCCAGTACACGGAGGGAACGGTAGAAGAAAAAAATGAAATCAATGGTTTTTATAGTGTCCAAACAGAGTGGATTAAGGATGAATGGGAAAGAGTAGAAAATTAGGTAAGACAGTCATTAACTTGCTCTACCCTTCGAAGAGCATATCCATTTATATTGTAGTCAAACATGTTGGGCTTCTGGAAGCGATGGAACTCGATTACCTCACATTTTGCTGTGCGCACTATCAAGTAGTTGAAGTTGCACCAGTTCACAAAGACATCTAATAATCCTTGGAGTCGACGACAATTGTCGATGGAACGCACGATGAGAAACAATTTAAAATCGTCAGCGACAAGGGACTCATATTGCTTTCTTGAGGAACACCAAGCTTATTTTTTAACAGAATAGATTTCAACTTGACTTGCAAGACTCTATCGCATAAATATGAATCAAACGGTGTAGTTCCCACTTGATCGCAGGTTGTAAAAAACGGATGACATCTAGACATATAGGTTAGGAGCGGGGTTAGATTACACTGATCAAGCAACAGTAACTAATGAACGCCGGAAGATGCGTAGTGGGCTCTAGGAAATCTTCGCAAGCCACAACAGTTTCTACAGGGCGATTGAACGTCACCATAAGTGTTTTAGCCAAAAAACCCTGCGAGTATTATCCGGGAGAAAAGGTTCAAAAAGCCTTTGTACTCCAGAGAAAGAACGGAACGGGGAAAGCTTACCCCTTTTCATCCAAAATTTTCCATAGCTCTTGTCGGTTTACGCTATCATATGCTGCTTTGAAATCGATGAACAGGCGGTGCGTGGGGACTCGTAATTTGCGGCACTTCTGGAAGAACTGCCGCAGGGTGAAGATTTGGTCTGTTGTAGACCGACCCTCCATGAAACCGGCCTGGTAACTTCCCACAAATCTATTGGCTATTGGCGATAGTCGATGAAAGATGACTTGGGACAGCACTTTGTAGGATAGTGAAAGCTTATCACCTTTCTTGTGATCTTTCTTGTAGATAGGGCAGATAACCCCGTCTTTCCACTCATCCGATAGTCGTTCCGTATCCCTAATCTTGACAATCAGTTGATGCAGACAGCCGGCCAACTTGTCCGGAACCATTTTAATAAGTTCCGCTTCAATGCCATCCTTACTCGCTGCTTTGTTGTTCTTCAGCTGCTGGATGGCTTCTTTAACTTCGCTTATCGATGGGGGTGACACATCTTCGTTGCTTGCTACACCAATGTGGTCACTTCTACCACTATCATGGTCTTCTGCCTGCTCGTCATTCAGGTGTTCATCGTAGTGGTCCTTCCCCCCGCACGGTCGATAGTCAAGATACCTCCATCTTAATTTCTGCACATGTCGGCCCGCGGCACAAAGCCTTTGCGAGATCCGTTGAGTCTCTGAAAGAACTTCCGTGTGTCGTGAAAGCGGTACAGCTGTTCGAGTTCTTCGCACTCCTTCTCCTCTGGGTGGCGCTTCTTCTCCTTGAAGAGTCGGGTTTGCTGCCTCCGCTTCTGTTTGTATCGCTCCACATTCTGACGGGTGGCTCTACGCAGCATTTGTACCCGCGCTGCGTTCTTCCCAGCCAATATCTGCTGGCATTCCTCGTCAAACCAGTCGTTACGTCGATTCGGTGCCACACGGTCTAGGACGTTCTCCGCTACGCTATTAACGGCTGTTTTCACGGCATTCCAACAGTCCCCAAGTAGCACACGTTGTCACAATTGAGTCGCAGCGGCTGATATGCGACAAATTTAAATGTAAAACTTTGGTTACAGTAACCTAAAATATAACAGTTGTGTAACCGAAATAGCGCAACTTATGTAACTAAATATGGTCACATTAACAGTTACTCAATAACCAATATGTAACATGTATAGTTACAAAATGGTTACTATTGAAGTCACACATAAACTGTAAATTGACTTTCAATTGGTGGCAAATTAGTTATCTTGTAACTTTTATTGCATAGCGAAAACAATGCAGCAGGTTTTTTATTCCAATCTATGGCTGTCAACGTCAAGCAGTAAATTTAACTGTTGAATATAGAAGACTGTATAAATTTCGCTTGTTATTTCTACACAAATTTTAATGCAGTTTCAAATTTATGGTGAAATGCATGATTCTAGCTTTGAAAAATTCACGCACTCTTATTTAATCTAGCTTTTCGTTACTTACCTCTTTGAAAAATTGATTTTTTGTAAAACAAATATGTACAAATATAAAAATTTTAATTTTAATTTACTGATTTTTAAAATTAATTCTTAGCAATAATGAATTAGTGGAGCATTCACCTAGAAATCATTAAAAAACAAATTGTTTTCGCTATCACTTTGTAAAATTCATAGCCATTTTGCCTTTGGTTTTAACTACTACACCATCTTCCTTGAAGTTTTGTATCGTTTTCGGCATATTGCATGAAATGATTTTAAGCAGACATTGTTCATAGATATCGAAAAAAGGGGTTTTTAGTGATTGTTGTGAAAAGAAAGTGTTAATTTAATATCAAAGAATAGTTTCAGTTTGAATAAAACAGTTTACCAGCAGTGTTAATCATAGAAGGTTACATTTCAGTTACATTCTAGTTGCACGTAACCTTAGCCTTCGACCTGGTTACGCTATCGGTTACGGTAACCAATATTAAATCTATTGTGGTCACTTATTTCTTATGTCGTCATTTCTAAGTTACACTGTAACCTATTTTCATTGCCGGTTTCGTTTCGATGTAACTTGATCGTTTTGACGTTTGTGAATAATCAAAATTTGTTTACTTAATACCAATGTCTGTGCGGAGAAGATTCCAAGTACCATCAATTAAGTAAATAAACGCATTTACAAGAGCATTTTACAACCCGTGTACCAATTGTTTATCTTTATCATTAGTAAAATTCTTGAGATCTAGTTTTTGCTTAATCCGTTCCGTTGTGTTTACAAGGAACCGTGAACAAGTTGTGGCGAAAATGTTACTAGCCGACTTTTTTTGACTTCGTAACTGCTCGTAACGGAAAATTAACTGTTTTGCAACCAGTTGATGACAGTTTGGAAAAAGGTTTCATTTGTGTCACTTGATGACTATTTGGTAACTCGTAACTGAGAGGTGACTGTTTTGCGACGACCAAGTTGTTGACAGTTCGAAAAAAAGGTTTCAATTTGGTCATTTGGTAACTACCTGGTAACTGTTTGAGATTTTTGTCACTAAAAAACTAAAAAGTAACTATTTTTAACTTTATGTAACCTAAATCGTTACAAGTATCCTAAATGTAACTGCTGTGCAACCTTTTTGTATTTTTTTATTTTTATGATTAGTTACAAGTGCTACTTGGGGATCCTCAAGAGGGGCTTCATCCAGCTCACCCTCTTCCGGCAGCGCGGTTTCGAGAGATAACGCGTAGTTTTCGGCGACCTCCGGTTGCTTCAGTCGCGCTAGATTATACCGTGGCGGGCGGCGGTATCGTATGTTGTTCACAACAGATAGTTTTTGACGTATCCTTACCATCACTAGGTAGTGATCCGAATCAATGTTAGCGCCCGGATAGCTTCTGACGACGATAATATCTGAAAAGTGCCCACCATCTATCAGAACGTGGTCGATTTGTAATTCTGTCTGGTTGGGTGATCTCTAGGTGTACCGATGGTAGAGGTTATGCTGGAAGAAAGTACTACGTATGGCCATGTTCTTGGAGGCGGCGAAGTCGACAAGTCTTAGGCCGTTTTCGTTCGTTTGCAGGTGAGCGCTGAACCGTCCAATCACTGGTTTGAATTCCTCCTCCTGACCAACCTGAACATTACAGTCCCCGATGATAATTTTGACATCATGTTTTGGTCAGCGATCGTATTCACGCTCTAACTGCGCGTATAACTCGTCTTTGTTATCATCGGTACTTCCAAGGTGAGGGCGATTAAAGAATCGGCCCTTGATTCTTAATCTGCACATTAATCGGCCACCACCCGTTCACCCGCTTCTGCATCTCGCCCATCACTATGAAAGCTGTGCCCAGCTCGTGTGTATTGCCGCAGCTCTGGTAGATGGTATGACCATCTCTATACGTACTTACCATCATTTCTTTCCAGCATACCACCTGCAGCGCTACGATGTCGAACTTGCGGCTCTTCACTTCTTTAGAAAGCACGTGGGTACTTCCGAGGAAATTTTGAGACCGACAGGTTCATGTTCCTAATTTCCAATCGTTAGTCGTCGCCTGGGTCTTATTATTATTGGAACAGGCCTAGGCCTACTGGGCCTCACCGAATACAGCGATGTCGACGGCCAGTAGCAAGATGAGCCATCACGCAACTGACTCGGTTCTACTTGCAGATGACTATTTACGGAGGTTTTTATCAACTGGACACTCAGCTCCTTTGAACAAATGTCCAAGTCTCCGGGTCCGGATGGCATACTAACCATCTTCTAACAAAAAACGGGCGAGATTATAACGTTCGAATTCATCAACCTTATCAACCTGGGGCGTGCTTGCTGAAAGTCAGGGAGGTGTTCATATATAAGACAGGTAAAAAAGATAAAACCATGCCAAAAGTCTTCAGACCAATTATTCTGACATCAAAGTCTCTTAAGTTGATGGAAAAAAATCACGGATAGTAACGCTGATTCAAAAGTCGCTACTATACGAAGATATGGCACTACGAGCTTTTCTCGACATTGAAGGCGCTTCCAAAAACACATTCTTCGATTCAATTAACACGGTTCTCCTTAACAAAGGAACTGATCAGCCGACAATGAGCTGGAAGCAATACTGTGACTGTCAAGTAGAGAAATCACAGCCTTATTGGGAGTTACGTCAATCACGATTTCAGCGATCAAACGATGTCCTCAAGGAGGAGTTTACACCCCCTGGCTTTGGTCACTGGTGGCTAACGTACTCTTGGACAACCTATTACAGCAAGGTTATAAGCGCACGCAGTAACGCCGACGACGTACTACTAATTGTCAGAGGTAAATTTGACAAAGTGCTGTCTAGTCGTATGCAAGCAGCTCTAAATACCACTTTTTCGAGGTGTTTACGAGAAGGGTTGCACATAAACCCCAACAAAATAGTCGTGATACCATTTACTAGGCGGAGGAGATATACTCTTACCCCACCTACACTGGCCAGCAAACACCAACTCGTATATCAATGTACGAAAATTATCGTTATTGATTTTTAATAAATTCAGGATCGTTAATATAGCCAAATGAGATGCACACAAGTTTATATTCTGTCGTATTGGACGCTAGCAAGTGATTGACCTACGACTTCCAATACAGAATTGTATAGCACTACAAAACTAATCGCTTTGATTCGGATCTTATCGCATAGAAAGACTTACAAAGTTGAATTGTTAACGTATATTTTGAAGTACGTATATGGCCTCCAAATTAGTACGCATATGCTTGTTTCGTGCATCAGATACGATTGTTCAGGATATATATATAGGTACACATAACTCACTTATTGCTCTGATATGCATATGAAAATGTTTACTGGGTGAACGCCTGACTTAGTTTCAGCAATTAAGTTAAACATCTGGGTATTATTTTGGATCAAACACTGAACTGGACTGCTGTTAAGCAATTTCGGTCATCTGGGCATGCAGTTTACTGTTTGGCAAAACACTGGGGACTGAAGCCTCTACTAACTTATTGGTCATACACTACTATTGCATGGACTAGGCTAACTAATGCCGCTCTGATATGGTGGCCAAAGGTGTACGAGATGACAGCGCAGGCCAAACTCAACAAAATTCAACGCCTGGCATGTCTGTCAGTGAGGAGCGCCTTGCGCACAACACCAACTGCATCCATGGAGGCAATGTTGTGTTTGCTGAATTTACATTTTCATGTGAAGAAGGAAGCTGAACCCGGTGCACTAACGTTGCAAACGTGTTCTAACATAGTTGAAGGGAAGCAAATTGGTTACCTTCATGTACTAAAGGAGTTCAAACTATCAGAGAGACAGTAGACAGACGCGAGTCTTTGAAACGTCATCATTTGGAGCAAAATAAGTGACACAAACCTAATTCAATAATCTTCATAAGTTATGCCTATCCCCAAGCAGCACACATTCGGCATTTTCAGTTGCAGTAACACATTTATGACAAAAATTATTCACATATCGGTTGCCGCAACTAGTTTGTAACAACTATGCTATTAGGGTTCGCTCGAATACCAATAGTAGCAGTCATTCGTTGTGTAATTCAAACACACGAAATACACCCGACAGGTGACTTCCGCCGAGTCCGCAGTCACCTCGCCTGACGGTGGCTGTTGTTTCTTCCGTGAGTCTGAGGCCCCCACTGGGTTTGCCTGCCGGGCCGCGCTCCGGTGGCATGCAAACCACGTGTGAGATAATTCGGTATCTTTTTCGTTCGCGTTTGACTAGCTCCGCATCTATCCGGTAATGAGCTTACAAGTAGTAATAAGCGCACGCACGAGAAGATTACGGCAATCGGAAAATCCGTATGGCCATAAGAAGCACGTTAGTAAAATAAAACGAAAAGATGGTAAAGTACGATTAGCGAGCACACATAGTTAAAAAAATTACGTTTCGCTTTTGCTGATGTTTTAATTCTATCCCTAAGGTATGGTAGGTATAAGGTAGAAAAGTAAGCGGATCCTCTCAATAGTAAATCGCCCAACGTCTCACAGCAAACGTCAATTTATGGCTTTTCTTTCATGTTTCATTGTATGAACCTTTGTTATGTCTAAAACGGAATGTAATCGGTTCGCCTGGAGAGCCCACCAGCCAGCAGACACAAAGGCATGTTTTCGCGGTAGGTATACCGCCCCGAGTGTGGGAGAACCACCGCAATGTTTACTCTTATCTGCCTCCTGATACACACAGAGAGCGGTAGTATGTGAATCATAATTTGCGCTATTTCAAATAAAGGTTAAGCACCGCACATAGTTTTCATAGTTTCGGGACTGGCCGTCCGAACCGAGGTTTGTTTTGCACCGGCAAATCAAGATACGCATCACAGCCTCCAGCCACCATCCGACGGCGAAAATTAGGAAAGCGCAATTTTAGATTGTTATAAGAGCGCATAACTTGAAGTGCAATCAAATGATAAGTTGTTATTGCCAGACGAAATTTGATTTAAGTTTATGAATGCGATTTTTCTCCTTGCTGCACCGACCTCAGTTACTAATTTGATTTCAAACATAAAGCAGTTTAATTATTTTTGTTTTGTATTTCAAAATATTATTCAAGTAAAAAAAGTTAATGAAAGACCAAACTCAAATAGCCATAAATGCAAAAAAAGGAATGAATTACATCTGTCATGGGCCATGATTCCAAGAAATTTAAACTTGAAATTTTTATGAAAACCATTGCTAAACTGCTGAATTACTAGCAAGTAAACGGTAACTTATTACTAAATTCTTTTGCTGTTTTCACTCGATTGCACAGCGTATGATTGAACTATGTATATGATTATAACTGCAATGTCAGAGCGATTATCATATTCACGACCTGAAGACGATGACGAAATGGTCAACCACCAGAGTAGAGCTGAAGTAAGCAACCTACTTTCACGCGACTGCATTACTCATTCACATAGCCAGAGGGGCTTATTAATTGGTTAATACAGTACGCTATGCGAAAGAATTAATGACTATATCAATATCAAGTTAACGATAACAGGTTTAAGGGAATTGGTGTTTGGACTTCGTTTGAGATACTATAGTATATAATAGTGCAAAAGAAAAGTTAGTGCACTATCCAGAATGACACCAAATGTGAACGTGAGACATGAATGTGATAGACGCGTTGCAACAAGTGTCCCATCATGTCATAGTTAAAAGTACCGGAGTTAATTTTTTTGGTGGAGGGAGATGAGGATGCCTTTTCTTCTATTGACGATGAAAATGCTGATCTAGTACCAATTTTCTACACAGTTTTCTAGGTGCAATTTCATAATATTCCTTTCTGATCATCTTGATAATATTTACATCATGGACATAAAATCACTGGCAAAACAATCGATAATTCATTTATAAACAGTGAAAAAAGCAGTGGTCCAAAACTGCTTACTTGCAGAACATCGGAGATGTCAGATACGAATGTAGCACCTTGCGAAAAGGCATCTCATGCCTTATAAATGGAATGCCGTCAATAACGCGATTAGAAATTTCTTTCATATTTATGCACAACTTTAGTCATTCAATATCTGGACGCAAAAAATTGATCTATCTTGGAACCATATTAATGAAATAAAAATCTTGAGTACTCAAAATGAAGCTAATTTATTACATACTTTAAAGCTAAAATAGCAAAACTTTTCTTCGAATACCACTTTTTAAATTTTGAGCACTCAGTTGCTTAACCTGAGGTGCCATTTTGTTTTACCATTTCTTCCTTTCAACCGCATCCCGAGTTATCTTGCTACTCTTCTTGTCAATATTTCTCAATTGGGCGGAATTGAAGGCAGCTGGATGGACTGATGTCCTTTTAGAAGAAATCTACCTCGTTGTCTCGATACCATTGTACAATATTCAATGGTCCAAAAGGGCGAAAAGAGGAGCTGTTTACCTGGCGTCTTTTGCTTTCATTTTAGCATTTAAAGTCTTCAGCTTTTTTGTTTGTATGAATGCTCCCTATAATATAAAACTATCAAACGTTAGTCTTCGGTTACTATAATAAAAATAACAAAATAATTTTTTTGTGATAGCAAATGTAGACATAATTTCTTCAGCAAAGTTGTAAAAATTTAAAAACAAACAACTTTGCTGAAGAAATAAAATTTCTATCTCTATCAGGTGCAAAACTATAGAGCTATAGAGTTTATTAAAAAATAGTTTTTTGTACTTAGCTTTTGTTCGTTATATTCTACAAGGATACATTGTTCTAGGCAATTATTGCACCACTAAAAATACACGTTTTTGCAGAAGTCCGTAAATCTCTTGAACCTTTACTTGCTCAGTTATCGCAAATCTAAGCTTTACTTTTCCATAACTTCACGAACCTATGGGTTAAAATCGGGCAAGCGAATTTATGAAATAAGTACTTCATCTTAAAGCTTAGGTCGAGTACTACAACGGCTTCTACGTCTGGCGCGAGTAACGCCAATAGCGGACCACCTATCCCTACGGATACTCCTATTAGCAATCTTACGTCGTATCATGTTGCATCTAACGCGGCAATCATCCCTGCGGATACTCCAGTTAGCAACCTTACATCGGATCCCGGTGCACCTAGCGCAGAAGCCTGTACATTCTATCGCATTCCTTCTGTGTACTATCAGAATGTAAGGGGCCTGCGGACTAAAATTGCTCGACTACGATTATTGTTGTCCAGTTGTGAGTATGATGTACTTGTTTTTACGGAAACAGGGCTTAGGGCTGATATCGACAACAACGAAATCTCCTGACTACGTTCTATTCCGTTGTGATCATAACGAATTGTCCAACAATCACTCACGGGACGGTGGCGTATTGATCGCAATCAATAATGCTATAGAATGCGAGTCCATTGTCCTGGCGGATTGTAGTGAACTCGAACAAATTGCAGTCCGTATTAATTTGCAAAGTCGCTCGATTTATATAGGTAGTTGCTATTTATCTCCCGCCCAATTCAAGTACCGAACTATACTCGGTTCACGCAAAAGCGGTACAATGTGTTGCGGACCGTCTCACGGAGTCTGACAAAATTCAATTGGGGATTTTAATTTACCTGACTTGAGGTGGCATATCGACGATGACATTAATGGATATATCCCTTCGTACGTCTCAGCAGAAATTGAGCAATACTTCACAGACCCAACATTTGGCAAGGGCTTGAGACAAATTAATCATTTTGTCAACGTGAATGGCTCGAGGCTCTTAGATCTTGTATTTACCAATCTCCCGGAATGCTTTGACATAATCGCGCCATCTTCTCCGTTGTTGCCTGTCGATTGTCACGTCACCACGCACCATTTATTTTACTTCTTGACGAGGTGGACGCACCGATTTCAAACGACCGAAGTGAACAAATCAAATTCGATTACTCTGCATGTGACTTCGACATACTGAATTCAATTTTTGCAGACGTGGATTGGAGTAATCATCTTTCTGCTATTGGTTCAGTTGACCAGATGCTTTTAGATTTTTATGATTTGCTTCTAGACGTTGTAGCTCGACACGTATCCAAAAAAGACAAAGATTAACCTCTAATTTCAAGCAGCCGTAGTGGACTCCTGAACTTCGAAACCTGCGTAACAACCTTGGGAACCAATACTTCCAAACTAAAAACAAATTTGATAGAATTAAGCTTCGTGAACGTGAGGCGAGAGTACAAAGCCATTCTTTCTGCAACGAATGAAAACTACCTTCAAAGGATTCAGTCAGCTGTTAAACAGGATCCTTCGCGTTTCTGGGATTTTATTAAAAAACGGAAAGCCTTTAATAATG
The DNA here is from genome assembly GCF_943734655.1 of Sabethes cyaneus. Lineage (NCBI taxonomy): Eukaryota > Metazoa > Arthropoda > Insecta > Diptera > Culicidae > Sabethes > Sabethes cyaneus. The sequence continues at coordinate 123,279,147 of NC_071353.1, read as the reverse complement.
TTTCTTCGTCCTTCAGTCTCGACAAAACAACTTCTCACTCCAACTCGGAAGCAGCCAATCTGTTTGCCTCATTTTTTGAGAGTGTATATAGCAAATCATCACCCGTCCAGCGCCAAAACTGCTTCGCTCACATACCGTTCCTAAATATCAATCTGCCGCTTATACAGTTTTCTGCAGACGAAGTTCAGAACGCCCTGGAAGATCTCGACTCAACGAAAGGACCCGGAACAGACGACCTGCCTCCAATTTTTCTGAAAAACTGTGCCGTTTCGCTTGCGTTACCGATTGCCGCCGTTTTTAACCGCTCGCTCCAAGTAAGGACATTCCCAGACACATGGAAAATGGCATCCATAGTTCCAAATCTCAAGTCGGGATGTCACAAGTCGGTTGCCAACTATCGGGATATATCCATCCTTTGCTGCCTTAGTAAAGTATTTGAAAAATTGATTCACAGAACTTTGTACAGAGCAGTGGTACCGAACATCTCGAACAGTCAGCACGGCTTTATGAAACATCGCTCTACAACATCGAATCTAATGTGCTATGTAACAGCGATATCACATGAGATCGAACTTAAGCGACAAGTGGACTCGATTTATTTTCATTTTGCCAAAGCCTTCGATACTGTCCCTCATAATCTCGTCATCGACAAATTGAACCACATGGAATTTCCATCATGGTTCACTGAATGGCCAGGCTCATACTTGTCTGATCGCAGAGCCTTCGTTAAAGTGCAAAAGCATTTTAGAGTATGCATCCGCTATTTGGGTGCCTTCCAAAATAACGCAATCCCTTGCGATTGAGCGTATCCAGAAGAAATTTTTGCGATTCGCCTTGCTTCAGCTGCCTTGGAATGACCCAGTTAATCTTCCAAGTTATCCAGAACGTTGTCAGTTGGTTAACCTGGAGATACTCTCGGCCAGACGACTCAAACAGCAGCGGCTGTTTGTCTTTGATCTCATAACAGGAAACGTTAAATGCTCCGAGCTCCTGGGACAGATGCGATGGAATGTACCTCCTCGGCGGCTTCGTAATCCGCCATTATTTGTAATTCCGTTTCACAAAACAAACTACGGTTATAACAATTGTTTTAGTTTTTGTTTACGGTTTTTTAATGATGTTTGTAATGTGTTTGATTTTACGATGTCTAGAAATGTGTTCAGTGTTAGAATAAGAGATTTAAATTAGCAATAAATTAGTAATCTGTACCACATAGTCGGAGATGATACATAAATAAATAAATAAATAAATAAATAAATAAAATCATCTATACTGCTTTATAATTCACAACCAAAAGTTGGATATAAGGACACGCACGATTACGAAACAACTCCGATATGCAATTCCAATGTAAAATTGACATGACTTAATATAGACTTTCTATTACGATCTTGTGTTATCTGGGTTCCTTCTCTACTACTGCTACTACTACTAGAGAGGATCATTCTCAACAGGCTGATGGAATGAATGCAATGTGATAATGAACTCTCAGACTCATAGTTCGGATTTCGCTCTAGCGCTATATGGAATAAGGGTTACTGGTTATCTGTGCAGGATTTTAAGAAGCAGTTTCGAGAATCGGGTACAGTTCTACGAGACAAACGACGGATAGACGTCGATTGGGGTTACGGCAGGAATTCCCCAAGGCGCTGCCCTGGATCCATCGCTCTGCAACGAGATGTACAGCGGAATACCAAAGCTGACTTTACCTAGAGGTGTAGTTATCGTTGGTTTCGGGACGACATCGTGGTAGTGGCGACAGAAGAGCCGCTGGAGTATGAGGAAATGTTGGCCACCGAGTCGAAAGACATAATCGCAAGCAGCATGTACGGGGTGAAATTACAAGTAGCCCACCACAAGATGGAAGTGGTAATCGTGGGCAACCGGAAATCGATTGAAACGGCGTAGGCTAGTTGAGAGCAAACAGTAATCTCCAAACGAGGAGTAAAATATCTGGATGTGTGGAACATCGGCTAAATTGCAACAGTCACGTGGATTACACCTGCGAGAAAGCGGCAAAAGCGATTACCGCGCTGGCCAGAATTATGCCAAACAACTCTGGTTCAAGCAACAACAAGAGGCGAGTTTTTGGCCAATGTATCCTGGGTATGAAATGGAGAGAGTTACCTGGAAGGAGCGTCAAACATAGCTCTGGCTCTCTCAAGCTCCCACCTGGCGCCTCCACGCAGATCTTAGTCAAATGATGACGGTCGATGGCCTTACTCGGAAATGCTTCATAAACTTACTGAAGTAGCTAAGTTAGGAGGTGCAAACTAGAGAGCCTGTTCTCCAGGTGAGAGGCGGCTCACACAGCGTCTGTCTCGTAACGGGCGGCTGAATATGAAATGCTGTATCCCGCAAGCTATACCTAAGATGGCAGACCCATCAGCGGGATGTAGCTATCGCGACCCCGGTGAGGTAGTATACCGAAAACTCAATTACCACGAACAACGAACAAAGAAATTCAGGATGGAACAATCGGTATAGGAAACGGCAAGGGACAAGGAAACGATTAAGGGATAACGATTGGAAACTTGGTACCTGGAATGTCCGAACTCTCCATGAACCGGCACGGGCTGGCTTGCTTGCTCGAGAGCTGCATCAACTCGGAGTGGAAATCGCTGCTATTCAGGAAGTTCGGTGACCAAATTCCAGAGAAAGGGAGTTCCGTGCAGTAGACCCTATTGCAGGCACTTCTTTCAAGTACCACATCTACAACAGTGGCGATAAGAAAGCAGAACATGGAGTCGGTTTCGTAGTGTTGGGAAAACAAAAGCAACGAGTTATCCGGTGGATGCCCGTAGATGACCGTATATGCGTGTTGAGGATTAAGGGCAAATTCTTCAACTATAGCCTAATCAACTTATACGCACCGACAAATGATAATTTCGATGATGCTAAAGACGAGTTTTACGACAGGCTTGAGAGGACCTATGGAAAGTGCCCAAAACACGACGTGAAAATCATCATCGGAGATGCAAATGCGCAGATCAGGAGGGAGGAATTCTTCCGTCCAGTTATTGGTAGACACAGCCTGCATCTGTCGATCAATGATAACGGTCTGGGGCTCATAAATTTTGCCGCGGCCAGAGAGATGGCCATCTGTAGCACCTACTTTCCACGTGTGAATATTCGGAAACACACCTGGAGGCATCCAAATGGAGACTCTAGCTCTCAGATCGATCATGTCTTGATTGACGGTCGACACTTTTTGGATGTTATTGATGAACGGTCTTTTCGTGGACCAAATATCGACTCTGACCACTATCTCGTAGTGGACGCTGCGTTTCAATATCCAGCGGTTAACGGCAGACGACGTAGCAGTGGAGTACGCCAGGAAGCTTGACCAGCGAATCGCAGAACAGCAGGTAGAAGAAGAAGATATAAATGGGCTGTGGAGGAACATCCATGGTGCCATCCAAACAGCAGCGAGAGAGGTGGTAGGTACGACGCGTGGAAGACAGCGTAACAGCTGTTTTGATGCCGAATGCCAGAGAGTGACAGATGAAAAGAACCAGGCCAGGAGTCGCATGCTCACGCAAACAGAGAGAGATACAGAGAGATTAGAGCTGCGGAAAAAAGAATCCATCGTCTAAAGAAACGCGAGTACGAGGAGCACGTGCTCGCCGGCGCAGAGGAGCGATACGCCAGTAACGACACACTAAGTTTCTATAAAACGGTGAGATGCAGGAATTTTGCCATGCCTGTGATGTGCAATGATAGTGCTGGCAACATGCTTACCGACAAAACGGCGGTAGCAGCCATGTGGAAGGAGCACTTTCAGACACTATTGAATGGAGAGGTAAATGCGGAGATCAGCAGGGACAGGATAGAAATTGTAAGCGATGGTCAAGGTGTGGAGCCACCAACACAGGAAGAGGTTAAGAAGGCAATCAGTGAGCTAAAAAACGGTAAGGCTGCTGGGAAGGACGGTATTCCGTCTAAAAGCGGGGAGCGAGCGGCTGTACACAGCAATCCACCGGATCATTGTCAGGATCTGGGAGGAAGAATAAATGCCGGAGGAGTGGTTGGATAGCCTCATTTACCCAATTTTCAAAAAGGGACATCGAATGGAGTGTAAAAACTATCGAGGAATTACATTGCTCAATTCTGCCTACAAGGTGCTTTCTCGTATCCTGTTCTGCAGACTGAGACCGTTAGCGGAGTCCTTCGTCGGCGAGTACCAAGCTGGTTTTCGTGAAGGTCGCTCCACGACGGATCAGATGTTTACTCTGCGTCAGTTGCTAGACAAGTTCCGGGAGTACAACTTGCAGCCACACCATCTGTTTGTGGACTTTAAAGCGGCATACGACTCAGTTAAACGAAATGAGCTGTGGCAGATAATGCTAGAACATTGTTTTCCGACGAAACTAGTTACGCTGATTCGTGCGACGCTGGACGGATCCAAATCATGTGTTAGAATAGCGGGTGAGACCTCAGCTGCTTGCGTGACGTTGGATGGACTGAAGCAAGGGGATGCACTCTCTAACCTGCTATTCAACATTGCCTTGAAAGGTGCATTACGAAGGGCTAACGTGGAAAGGAATGGAACTATCATCACGAAATCTCACATGCTTCTTGGTTTTGCGGATGACTTACCATTAACGGTTTTTGGGACTTACCATCAACGCCGCCAAAGTACATGGTTGCTGGTAGGGAACGTGGGAGCCCAAGTGGTGTTGGTGCCGAGGTGGAGTTAGATGGGGAACGATATGAAGTAGTGGAGGAATTTATATACCTTGGTACACTCGTGACATGTGACAACGATGTAAGCCGCGAAGTGAAACGACGAGTTGCAGCCGCGAATCGGGCTTTCTACGGATTACGTAGCCAGCTGAAGTCCCGTAGTTTGCAAATTCGCACAAAACTGGCGCTCTACAGAACGTTAATCCTCCCGGTGGCCCTTTATGGACAAGAATCATGGACGCTAAAGGAAGCTGATCGGCGAGTGCTTGGGGTTTTTGAGCGTAAAATTCTGCGATCTATACTTGGTGGCAAAATGGAAAATGGAGTGTGGCGCAGACGCATGAATCACGAGCTATACCAAGTGTACAAATATGCTGATATAGTGAAGGTAGTGCAATGCGGCAGGCTGCGGTGGGCTGGACACGTGGCCAGAATGCCCGATGAAAAAGTAGCTAAAACTATTTTCAGCTGAGAACCAGAAAGAGGCCGTAGACTCCGAGGCAGACCCCGCACCCAGTGGGTGTGTGCTATCGAAGACGATGCACGTTCAGCTGGTGTTCGTGGGGATTGGAGAACGGCAGCCCAGGACCGACGGTACTGCATCAAAAAAATTGTATTCGGTGCTCAAAATTGGCATATACATATTATTCTGGAGACGATATACGTACTGAGGAATAATATTTCAGGGTTCTTCTGTATAAGTATTTATATACAATAATATCCGATTAAGCGCGACTGGCTCGCCACTGCTATGCAATTACTTGCTGAAAATCGTATATTTGTCAGTTGTTACCATTATGTACGATTGAAAATCAAGTTGGGCGTTCTTTATCAAACTTTACTTACGATTCTGAATTTATTAAGAAATATTGGTGATAATTTTCGTACATTAAAATACGATTTGGTGCTAGCTGGGGAGCGGAACACCTCGCCGCTAGGTGAACTTAATACCGATCTTCTCAGTCTGAGCGAATAAAAAGCATGAAATAGTGAACTTTTGTCTGAAACCATTTCTTTCAGGACATGATTGCTTCAGACAGTTTTTGTATCGATTCGGACATGTAAGGTCACCCCTCTGTCCAGAATACCGTGATGTGGAAGAACATCCCTTGAGCATGTGGTCTTTGTATGCCCTGGATTAGACCGGGCTGGTATGTGTGAGGGATGGGATGCTTCTCCAAATAGTCCCTGTATCTAGATGGACAGTGTACACAGTGGCCAAAAAGGATATGCGCAATTATATAGTAACAGTAATCTGTAGTTTTTGTGGAATGCGAAATTATACCAAAGTGCATTAAAGTTTTAAAAATCCCTGAGCATAGTCCGCTGCCAATCTTCCCTGATCAGCCTCTTCCGTAGCAACTCTGTAAAATCGAATCCACTTTCTTTTCCTCTATCAAACTCGTCACAGTCGACCGAAAGCAATATTTTTCCGGCGTTCGGCGTGCACAGAACTCTATTGGGCAATTGCCTAAAATTTCCATTTTACTCTCATTGCAACGGTATTTGCTCGATGCAGCAGTCTCTGAAAAGCACAGTCGCCAGCTCCGTAACGACGATGAAAACAACACCGACAGCCATCATCCAATTTCCGATCAGCAGCGCAGCACAGCGCGCCGGGCTGCTTTGCCTTTATGCTTCGTATTTCTTTATTTATGTCTTAATCCACTTACACCTGAATTCATACTCCAATTAATTCCAAACAGCAGCGGCAGTAAATTGGAGTTGTACTGTCTGGCAAAAATGGTAATCACGAACAGCTGAAACTAGTGAAGCAGAGGGATAAAACTCCGTAATACAACAACACTAAATAAGACAGCAGATTAGTGGTCATTGAGAGAGGTCTGTCCCGGAACAGTAGTCGTTACCGCTATTATCTTCCTGTTAGTCTTATCTCAGAAGAACGATCATCCAAAGTCTGTTCTTTTTGTGGGGGATTTTTCCTGTCCCGTTCAGTGGGTAAAAGTGAAATTTCTCTGCACCTTCCAGCTCTTGCAATGCAATCAAAGCATTCGGGATCGTACAGACCGAGCAAAAAGTGGGTGAAACCTGAAATCACAATGCGAAGTTGTTACGCCCGGTGATTCGAGCTTTTATTCTGTACTTGTCACCACACAATGCCGACTTTTCTTTCGCTTGAACTATATTGTACTATTATGCCGCTGACAACTAGCGACAGTTATGTTGAGTAAACATTTAGGCACTCTTTTACCATTCGACATATTTTGCGAGCATACGTACATAGCCACATACCACCGTCAAGCTTATAATAATTTTAACGGATCGTAAACAGCTACCGGTAGTGGCATGATTTATGGCTGTCGTCACTGTACGTAAAACAGCTCAGTAATAGCCACAACAGAAACAACGGAACTTTTGATTGATTACCCGCCGTCTACATACCGGCAGCTTTAGTCAAATTTGCCTGTTAATTTTATCGCATTTTTTGCACCCGATCTCATGATGCGCAGTGCTGCGCGGTTGAGAAATTCTAATCCGAAGCATAATTTACCGAAAGTGCTGCTGAGGGTGAATCACTACAGAGGAAAAACAATTCAAACATTTTCCAACTATAAACAGATACAATAAGCCATCTGGCCAAGAACTAAGCACACAGATGAACGTGTTGATGAGCTTCCCGTAGCTGATTGTTTTAGTTTCACCAGAAGTGGCTGCTTACCGAGAACCTCTGCAACATGATGCCTTTTAACGATCTTCTATCTACATAGAATGATCTTCAATTAATCGAAGACATGTTCTGCACAGCGTAACCGGCTAATGGGTTACTCGTTCAAGGTGAAACCCTTCGAATGGGAACACATAGTGCACTGTTTGAAAAATTTAAGAAAAGATCATCTACTGTATTCTATTTAACTTGTTGTTTTTTTACTGTATGGCTCAAGGGAAAATTTCAGGCTCTGTGCCGCATACATGCTGACGCTGAGAAAATTATGTCTGAAGTTGTTGTTCTATCTTTGGTTCGGTTGTTTTCTGAAATTTAAAACCTAAACACGTGCGAAGCAATCAAAATGAGAAGTAAGTTTTGAATCAATGATTTCTCAACTTTTGGGAGTTTTTTAGTTATACAAAGACATTGGCAAATGGAAATGTTTCTGTTGTTGTATCAAATAATTGTTGTCTATTGTCTGTATTGCACTGTGTGTGACAAGTCCAGTACAAGTGGTAACGTATATCATTAAAGTTAACAGTTACACCTGCACACCTAACTTCCCTATCCGGGTTACCGCATAGTCTTGGTAAACCATCACAAAAAATAAAAATTGGAGCAAATAGCTTGCTAGACGTTGAGTTTTGCAATTCAAAGAACTATAATTGCATTCTTTAGGTTGCATTGCTGTTTAGGCCATAAATACCACTGAATATTAAATTTTGTTGACAATTGTAATTCACCACATTCATTTTATCATTATCGAATTTTGAATTTTGATTTTTTTTTCAACACCTCCTGGATGATCCACCTAAAAACTGCTCAAATTATGCAAGAAGCAACTAATTATAGCCACAGCTGTTATTTTCGTTATGGAATCGAAGTGGTCACCCCCAGAATTGTCACTATTTTGCGTTTATGTTTAGTCCACAAACCATATTGCCATATTGTAGTACTTGGTTTAAGCTCACAAACCAAAATACGTTGAAGTAAAATGATTCGCAGAAAAACAATTACAGCAATCCCCCCAATGAGAACGCCAATAGGGACCGCCTTAATAGAGTCTACGTAGCATATGAGAATTGACTAAATTAGTTTCAACATGGAATAACTCGTGGTCCCGACTGTATAGAAGGTTGGTGTCTTCGATAAAGTTGTTCAGTAGATCAGCGGGTCTACGATGGATTATAGTATTTCGAAATTGTCTCACTACGTGGCGCTAGCGTATATGCAATATTCTTATGCAGACTGTATCTTGTGCTGCTGGCTATCTAGCCAATGCGGGAAGATTATTCAAATGATTTACTGAACAATTTTGTCGAAGACACCAACTTTCTTTACGGTCAGGATCACGAGTTATTCTATATTGGAACCAATTAAGCCAATTCCCATATGCTGCGTAGACTCCAATAAGGACGTTCGACCGCCTTAATGAAATCCCGATCAGATGATTCTAACAAAAATATTACAGGATTGTAGCTCCAGTAGATATTTCTACCAAAGTTTGTAATAAATGTCATAGAAAAACTTGCGACACACAAAATGTTTTACAAAAACCTCGTTCTGTTACTCATAACACGCTTTGATTCGGGTTATAAAACAGGGCAGAATGCTGGTTTTTGTAACTCATCTTGATATAGACTGGATCAAATTGTAATTAAATTTGATATATTTGTGATGCCTAAAGCAGATTTTGTTGTAATTTTTGTTATTTCAACTACTAACGAAACCAAGTTAATAACAAAACGCAAAGGAGAATTTGTTAGAAAAAACTTGTTATTTAGAATTCGTACTGTTAAAAATTTAATATTTTCATTTGATTGGGATCACTCGAGACCGTCCTTATTGGAAACGTTCTTATTCGAAACCGCTTTATTCGGGGAACTAATGTATTATCGGTTTTCCTATCACAGGAAGCAACTAAAATGATATTGCTAGAAATTGAGATTGACTAACTGAATATATTTATTCTGTTGAAGTGTCTTTAAAGATTTTGTTCCGGCTTTTGATAATTGCTAAATTTTGATCGCACGTTGATTTTTCCACCTATCATATAAATATGCACGATAAAATTTAATGCGCATTTCCTGCAAGCCTACGGAGACTGCTGAACATTTATTAATTGTTATATGGGTTATTATATCATGGTCGTTATAAACCAAAACGATCAGCATGATCTGATAGGAAAATTTTAACTTTTCTACTTACGTTAACAAAGCTGGCGGACTGATTTAGCTTTTGTAGCGATTTCTGGCAATAGCTGTCAAGCAGCGAAAAGCATTACCGGTTTTATTGCTACATTCTGCAGAGTGTGATAAGACTACTTAAGCTTAAATCATGATTTGTGAAGAGGTTACAAAAACCTTCCGAAGAATGGGCCCCTTGGACGGAAGGCTACAGCGGTCATCAGGAAGTTCTGGTAGAGCTCATAGTTATATTAGCGGATTTATGAAATTGGTCATGAAAACAATTAGAGGAATGTAAAATTTAGAATTTTTACTTAGGTAGCGACCTATGAGGCAACTAGCCCTTTCATTTGACACTAAGATCATCAAAATCACACATCACATCACACATTCATACACACACAGGAAATGCTCGGTTTTCGAAACTGTGTCGAATGGTACCAGACATTCGGCCATTTGGGCCTTCTTTCCATTTTCGGTTTTCCGAGTGATTCCCATACCTTTATACTATATTACTAGCTGACCCGACAAACTTCGTATTGCCACAAATTAACCTGTGTTGTACATAAATCATGAATCTCGGATGATCTTTGTCACAAACTCGAGTTTTGCAAGTTTCTGAGGAGTTCAACCTTAGATGATTCATTTTGGCAGTTACGTAACTATGAAAGCATCCCAGGTAACCAATAAGTATCACCAATGCTATTCAAATGTAGGCCAATAAGCATTTAAGTTGCCTTAAAAGCTACTTACATGCTATTTTGGCAAAATATTCAGCTACTTTACTGATAACCTTCTTATAGTGCTGACAATGCTAATTTACAGCTAATTACCGACACGAAGAATTTGAATACAATTTTGGATGCCAATTTACAACACCTATGCAGTCAAAAAGCCAATAAACAAAACGTGCAGTATAAAATGCCAGATACGCTGATTTGCTGCTTATGTCAATGCTTATTAGTTACCAGGAATGGGTAGTTTATTATACAAATTTGCAATTTTTCCTCACAGTAAAGTAGAAAACAACTCCCCTGTCCCCTCATTGCATAGCCAGAAAGCGGATAGTAATATTCGCCATGATTGTCCAACATTTCGCCGAATATCATTTTGCGAAAAACCTTAAGCGGAATGTACCATTTCATGGAAAACTTTTTTGTGGAAAGTACCATTTCGCGATCCTCTCCTTACTCGCTGTCGCTCGTTCCAGGAAACCCAGGTAGACCTAGGAAAACAAATAAACCTAGACAGTATTGATTTCTGCGGGAAGTTGCCTCCCACCAGTGGGCGGCACTTCCGACGGCGGCTCGCCGGCAACACTCGCGGCCGTTTCGTCCTTAATAATCTAGTGTTACTGTAAATAGTTTTTGTGGTCTTGTTATTAACTAATGTTTTATAGAAGAGTCTCGAATTTCTCGAGTTCGATTAGTTTTTGAGTTTCGCAAAAATTTCTGTTTTATTTGTATGAGAGTTCATAACCCCCTACGACAGGGGTGAGAGGTCTCTAACTATCATAAAATAAATTCAAGACTCCAAAATCTCCCAGCTGCCAAATTTGGTTCCATTTGCTTGATTAATTCTCAAGTTATAAGGAAATTTGAATTTCATTTGAATGGGAGCCCCCCACCTCCTAAACAGGGGAGGGATCTTAATTCATCATAGAAAAAATTTCTGCCCCCTAAAAGCCTCACATGCCAAATTTGGTTCCATTTACTTGATTAGTACTCAAATTATAAGGAAATTTGTATTTCATTTGTATGGGAGCGCCCCCTCTTAAAAAGGAAAGGGGTCTTAATTCACTATAGAAAAATTTCTGCCATCTAAAACTCCCACATGCCAAATTTTGTTCTATTTGCTTGATTAGTTCTCGAGTTATGCAGAAATTTGTGTTTCATTTGTATGGGAGCCCCCCCCCCCCTATTAGTGGGGGAGGGGTCTCTAACCATCACTAAAACCTTTCCTGGCCTCAAAAACCTCTACATGCAAATTTTCACGCCGATCGGTTCAGTAGTTTTCGATTCTATAAGGAACATACGGATAGACAGACAGACAGATAGACAGACAGACAGACAGAAATTCTTTTTTATAGGTGTAGAAAATAGAAAATAATCTATGCAAAAATATACATTGTTCGAATTTCCATTTCTGTTTCGAACCAGAAGCGTTAATTCAAGTCGGAGACTCATTTTTCGAGTTTTCCAGAATGTAGAGCCCACAGACAATTGATTTTATAAAAAGAAATTTGATTCATATCCTACAAATTATTTTTTTGCCTCCCGATTTTTCAAGCCAATTTCCAAGGGGGGGTGACAAAAACTTTAAATATGATTTGCAAAGGCCTTATTAACAGTTTTATAGCTTGGTGATATAACACGGATAACACAAGAAAAGGGCAGGTTTAAAATAAAAAAATAAAATATATTAAACTGTTTTTTTTAAATGTCTCGAATACGCCTGCATTTAGGAAGCTAATTATTATTTTGAACATTGTGTTGTCAAGCACATCAAGAAGTTGCTCTTCAAATTCAAATTACATATATGTATAACGAGAAAAATTTCTGGTTGCAAAATATTTATAAAAGTCATTGTTATAAAAAATCTCTTGATAAATATTGTGCCATTTCAGAAAAGTCTCAAAATTGATGCATTACCACTATTTTTCAAAACAAAAAAATACAAAATTTCGAAGTTACCATTTCTTGTAATATTAATTTTACTTTTTTTTTATTTCAGTAGGGATGCAAGATCAATGATTTTGATAAAATCTGTGAGTTATCACCACACGCACAGATCACGATCCGTACAGATCATAACAAACAGTGAATCTTTAGCGTTGATTACAAGATTTTGTTCTCTAAACAGTCTCAGCAGTCGATCACAATGTTACATCTTACCTGGCTGCCAGAAAAAGGTCACACATGTTGTTTGTATTGTGAATTGTGATTCATACGATGCACACAACCAATCGTCTGTATCTGTTATATTTCTCAACGCAATCATCCAATGAACATGATCTGACATGAGGTTTGTCATAATCTGTACGAATCGCGACAAAGTATTTGTCGCTTACAAGTAGTGATGTCAATGAATCTGAATCTGATCGCTTCTATGATGTTGATCGCTAGAAGCGATTTTTTCCATCCCTGATTTCAGAACATAGTGAATATTTTTCAGTGTTTATTTTTTCTGTTTGAAAATCAATTTTCTACAACCCACGTATAAACATAATTTTAGAGCAAACCTAGTTTCCGAGATACGATTTTTCAAACATAGTACCTAATAAATAAATACGCCCTTTTTAAAAGTGATTCTTGAGCCTAAATGGTGCCAAATTATGTGGAAGGTGGATATTTCCTCTTATCAAAAACGTAGGTGATATTTAGAATAAATAGTTCAAGTTTTGTCATTTACCTCTTTCACTTAAAACTGCTAAACTTTAAACTTTTTTATCAGATCTCAATGATTGTGACGAAAAATAGTTAAGCAGCTTGTTTCAGCTACTTTAACATTTTTAAAACATTTTTTTTTAATTTACTCCTAAAAAATGCCATTTTTCATAAAACACAAATGTGCGACCCCTAAATCGCGTCAATCAATGTTGACGCCCCCGGGTTTTCTGACATAGTGCTATTTTGGGACACTCTACTAAGCAGTATTATAGCACCGAAGACGCGAACAAGCTGCAGGCTGAAAACCTCTCAAATAAAGAATCAAATCAAATCATTATTAAAGCAGAAAAGGAGGGGCAATTGTAGTAACTTTGGACATTATGAACGCGTTCAACAGTGCAAGCTTTGTAGCCATCGTTAAAGTACTGCACGGGATGAAAGTCGCAGACTACTTGTGTAAGATCATCAGTAGCTGAAAACGATAGAATCTTTATCTACCACACAGACTTAGAGCTAATAAAGACTACGATTACAGCTGGCGTGTCACATGCAGGCTTCATTCTCGGTTTTTTGCTCAGTAGATGCTCATTTGACTACAGCGCCCCAACTAAACAGAATTCGAAAAAGTAGTGTAAAGGGCGATTGTAGAGCTAATTATTGTCTACATTATTGTTGAAGAAAGTATAGTTCTATCTCTTGTATTTACGGCGTTATGGGGCTGCTACCCCGTTGGTAGCAAAAAGAACGCTCATTTGGCTACCAACGGGGTAGCAATCGCATAGCGCCGTAAATACAAAAGATAAAACCATACTTTCTTCAACAATCGTGTAGATAATAATAAGCTCTACAATCGCCCTTTACACTACTTTTTCGAATTCTGTTTAGTTGAGGCGCTGTAGTCAATTGAGCATCTACTGAGCAAAAAACCGAGAATGAATCTCTATTCTGCGCCCAACATTGTGCAGCGAAATGTACAACGGGGTACTATCCCTAAAGTTGCTCAAGAGAGTCGAAATTGCGGGTTTGCCGGCATTGAATCGCGAAGTAGTTTTGCTAGTAGTCGGCGTATCATGCCAAGAGATTGAGAGGCTGTCTACGGACGATGTCTTTGACTTGACTTAAGTGGCTTGCCATCCTAAGACAAAGCTTGTTGAACAAGGTTTCGCCATTTACTTCGGTTGTGGGCTACCGCTCTCTAATTTCTCGGACAACGAGTACTCTCCGCCAGCTCTCGCTTCGCCCCACCTGGTCTAACCATTTTGCACGTTGCGCTCGTGGTCGTCTTGTTCCTACCGGATTGGAAGCGAACACCATCTTTGCAGAGTAGTTGTCCGGCATTCTTGCAACATGCTCTGCCTTTGGTATTCGTCCAGCTTTAGCCACCTTTTGGATACTGGGTTCGCTATAGAGCTGCCCGAGTTCATGGTTCATCCTCCGCCTTCATACTCCGTTCTCCTGTATGCCACCGATGATCGTTCTTAGTATTCCGATCTCTCGCAGGTCCTTCTCGAGCGTTGTCCATGTTTCATGCCCGTAGAGAATAAACGGTCTAATAAGCATCTTGCACACGGTTCACGTTGGAATCACGTTAGTTTGGAGTCTAGTAGAATTCCTATGTCCTTTACGCACGTTTCCCTTTTCTTTGAAATACTTTGTAATCATGGCACAAAATTGACCATTTGCGAGAATAAGAAATACAGGAGCACATGGCAGCATTTAGGATCATTCTATTCGTTGTATCACCAGTCAGAGAAGTTATCTAGCTACATTTGAAAGAACTTAGCATCTGTGTTTTTTGAGTTTAAAATCATCTGCCTATGATAATTTCACACAATTCAGTGTAAAATTGATATCGTTCAGGTAAAGCAGAAAGACATACGGCCCCAGATGACTACCTTGAGATACGCTAGATGTGACAGAGAAGGGTGATGAGATATCGCTACCTACTTTGACGGACATTGAGCGTCCTGTGAGGTAGGACTTGAACCAGCCCAACGTATTATCACTTATTCCAAGTTGCTGACGTTTTGGTACCGCAATCTGGTGATTGATTTTATCAAAAGCTGCCGATAGGTCGGTGTAGATTACATCAACTTGGAGATGTTTCTGCGGAAGGATGTGTATGAAACCAAGTTGGTGCAGGTGGACCGTTTGGGCATGAAACCGTACTGGGTATCCTTAATATAATGAGAAAAGTTAAAAGTTTAGTATTCGAGACAGATTTTGACGTCAGCATGCCTATGACGTAGCCTCGATGACTTTATGGGCTATTGGCGAGAACGATGAAAGGATCCAAAGTACTTCTCTACATGTAATTTCGGTGAGGATCTACTTTTTTTTTCCTTGTGTGGACTCATTACTGCGACCAGTATAGTTGATCTATAGTAATATCGCCCGGGTGTTTGCTGTATGACCTGCACTGCATTTCTTTTAGCTATAATCGCTATTGAATGAGCGATATGCTTTATTAAGTTTTATGTGTGCTTGTGTGTATTGGGGTTTACCCTTCCTTCAAAGCTTGATCTACTTTACCCACATATTCCTCGCTGCCAGTACTATCCCATACTATAGCCGTCCCTGGCGAGGACTCATTCATACCTCTGACCAGTACACTTAACTATAGGAGGGACATTTGCACTGTCAAGAGGCGTCAGAGGGTAAATATAGAATTCAGCATGAAGGAAGGGTAAATGGAGGGGCCTGAGAATAAACCCATGCTAAAGTCACGACATCGAAATGGCTTGATTCTACTAAGATTCGAACCCATGACCACTCGCTTGTCAAAGCAGACTCGATAACCTTGCGGCTACGGAGCCCCCTGAGGATCTACTTAAGCAAAAGTGTTAATTCTGTTAGTCTTTCAGAACATTCAGATTTTAATATTACATTATAATTTTAATAGCAACTTGGTTCCCAAGTTTCAGTAAGTTTCTAATTTTAATAACAACTTGGTTCCCAAGTTTCAGTAAGTAGTTTAAGTGACACAGAGAAAAGCTTAAACAGGCAACTTATTTAGACTCTACTCCATCAAGACAAATAGCAAGGAAGCAGTTTGCTGATTCCGAACACGGCCGCACACCGTCGATGCTGCACGCTCGACCACCCGATGCGGTAGTTGTTCCAGACACCATTAAAAAGCCCACTAAATGGTGTTGACCGATCGTAAACAGAAATTGGGTGAGAGAGCTGACACCTTCAAAATATCAGATAAACATTAATCAATGAGAAAGTGAATACCGCGTTTGTTGAACAAAAATCTACAACGCAACGACGATTACGATTACGATTTTGGTATGAAAGGTAATACAGTGGACTCTCAGAAAAGTTAATCGATTGGGGAATGGGTCGATTAACTTTTCCGAAATATTAATTTTTTCCGAGTAGTTCGAAAAATCATCGAAAATGATAAATACAAAAGCGGAAAATGCATTCCTGGATAGAAGATTCACATTTTTATGTATTTGGACGTTGTAATGGAAAGAAATATCTAGAAAGAACTCTATAAAATAATACTCAGATGCTTTCAGTAAGTAACTGTTAATATTCGGCAGGGCAGTCTTCGGAGAAATTTAACAAGACTGAAGTTTGATGTTTTCCCGACGTTTCGACACTTTGTTGGTGTTTTTTTTCAAGGGGTAATATAATTTAGTCTTTTGTTCTGTTTTTTGGTTTGTACATATTACGGTCATGGAGGGTAGTAGTTGGTACATGAGTTGGAATATTTACAAATTCAAATAATTTTTCTTGCTTTGAACTGTACTGCGGAGCACTAAACGCTTCTTTACGCTTTTTTTTGTAAAGAAGCGTTTAGTGCTCCGCAGTACAGTTCCGGTACAAGAGTTTAATTTAATCCCAGTTATGATGCGACTCTGTATAAAACTGTGGAAAGGCGACAATAAACCGAAAAATGAGAAATAAAGATAAAAGGAAGACACACGTGTGTGGACGAACGCTTGAACAACCAATAAATTCAAACTCTCAGAAAAGTTAAGGCAAAAATTAACTACTTAGAGCGTTGCAAGAGAGCTGATATTCGCTTAACTTTTCTGAACAATTAACTTTTCAGAGAGTTAACTTTTCCGAGAGTCCACTGTATTAGAAGCAGGGATAGCGCGATCACTTTGACTCAATTCACATTCATTTACCAGTGCCGTCTCAGCCTTGCAAAATTTGACACAGCTTTATATGGGACATTTGTAGAATTAGTTATTATCTGCAATTCTGCTGAATAAAGTTTTGCTATTTCTTTTGTAGTTACGGCGCTACAATGCTATTAACTCATTAGTGACTGAATGAACGTTCACTTAGTCACTAAAGAGGTACTAGCATTGTAGCACCGTAAATACGGAATAAAACACCAATACTTCAGAAAAGTTGTAGATAATAACTAGTTCTTCAATCGTCCCATATATATCTTTTTAAAATTCTGCATAACTGAGATGGTACTGTCAAATGAATGTGAATTGAGTCAAAGTGATTGTGCCATCCCTGATTAGAAGTGTTAGAACAGCTTGTTTTTGCTATATTTGTTTTCTTACAACAATTTTTTTTTAATTTTAAAGAGCAATTAAACAAACCTTTACCAGCCATGCTTCCGGCCGCAAACCGACAACAGCAAATTGTTACCACTTTTTAACACTCTTTTTGTTTCCAACCATCTCACAGTACATTAAAAACTTTCCCACCCAACTGGCTGACGTTTCTGCGATGCCACCCAAAAATGAGCCGGTCGTTTATGGCCTCCGTAAAACTCTGCCGGATGGTATTTGCTAGGTAGCCAACAGCTAGCTGCCTACTTTCAGGTTTTGAATGGTTTTGATTAGTCACTAACAATGCGTTGACGATGATGCGATATTTTTAACTTCATTGATTCAGATGCGTCTGCCGATTTTCTTTTAGTTTCACTCAACTGCGTCTTAATTTTCAAATTAGCTATGTTGCACTTCCTCTTCCTTCCTAATCACATCAACGTGAGAAGGATTAATTTGTCACATTCCACTGTGTACTAACGGAAACTGATACACTAACTGATTTAATTGCGCACTTCAATTACACTGGTTATAACTTAACCGAATCGAATCCTGCAGAAATTTCGAGCCCGTTAACTCAGTTAAGCTCCACAATTTTCGCAACTAATTCGGCATCTTTAGAAACGCACAACCATAAACTAGAGAAATAGTTCATATCCGTCACTTAATGGAACAATTAGCACCGCCGAGCGGAAAAAGTTCCGAACACTAGCCGCGATCATAATCGCGTGTGATCCAGCCACACAAAACGCGAATAGCTCAAAAAAAAAAACTACGCTACGGCCAGTCAAATCGTCCAGAAAGGCGCAAAACAAACGGACCCTCCAAGATACCGGAGCACAAAAATCACCTGGCGCAGAAGTTTCTATCGACGGCGACGACGACGACGATGACGACAACGACGCACGGTGCGCGGAACGGAACCCGGCTGTTCGATGTTGACGCTAGCGCACAACAAAGCACAATAGTTGCGCTGTGCGATGGCCGCATGGTAAACAAAAGCTTTGCCCTAACTCGGCGCATTTACTTTCTCGCGAGCCGACACGCCGCGCCGACGGATGGACGGATCACGTACTCTCCGGCCTTGCCTTCGGGAGTGTTTGCTCTCCGACGAGCATTAGCAGACGCTCGTGGGTCTCTCTGTTTTGATCGTGTGCGGGCACGTGATTTTTTCATGTTTTTCCGCATTTGTTTCGCGACCTCGGTGGGTTCCGAAGAATGCGATGGGTTGTAGGTTTGTACGATCGAAAGTAGACGATGCGCGCAATTGGTATTAGGAAAAAGCGAACCATTTTTTTTAATATTTTGTCAATTTCCGATTGCCCCTGCGGGAAGGAAGATAATGGTTAGTTGGATCGCTTTGTAATGTCAATTGGAGCTCAATTCGATGTGACGCATGTATATTATGTTACACAAACCAATCAAATCGGTTCCTCAAACGTAAAGATTGTTGAAGATATCACCCTTGTGGAACCGATCTGTCATGCTATTGAAACTGGCTTTTTGGGCTTGAGATTTATAAGCCAAAGATTGGCTTGAATGAAAGACATGATTTGCAAAATATGCAAACCATCCGTGCTAAATAGGCTTGTTTGTGCCACAGCTTATTGCTCTGCCCCAGAGCGCGGTAACTTGGGCTGGGTGAAATCATAAGCGAAGAACCGTTACCTGTGCATGGTGCTTCAGGTGGATCCGCCTTGTTGTGTCGTGACATATTTAAATTTTTGTCTCTTGATTCTATATACCTACCAACCTACCTGAAGAAAATGATGAGTCTTGCTTGTGCGCACAAACATTGTGTGGCGAACGCGGCGGAACGTATTGAATTTCGCGCACCGCACCTGAGAAAAGATGGGTCGCTCGATAAACTCAATAAACTGTGGTACGAGAAGCTGTAAAGTAATTACGGTACAGTCCAGTATAGTTCAATTGCATGTCGCAGCACTTACACAGGAACTTATAGATAATACAATCGTTTTATAATCTATTAGTCCTTTTTCGATTTTATTCCGGTATATATAACTTGTTTATTACAGCATGGTCGCATATCTGTAAAGATCGCATTAGTAGTAGAATTAAAAGGAGGTTCTCTAATTTTTTCTCGTATAGTAGGTATGTGTAATCAAAAAGAGACTCACGAATCGTAACCGCTTGGATAAAAGGGAAAACGAATCCAAACCACAGTACCAGTCAGTAGCGTGTCCAGATTCCAGACAAACAAAAAGTGAGGCACCCAACCTTTCAGTAGGATGTTGAATCTATTGGACCTAAATTTTTGAAGTAATTTGAACTTTGTAGACATGACAGAATTTAAAATTTTTATTTGAAATTGGACGGGAAATTTTACATTAAATTGGAATTGAATTTGAAACTGAAGTTGCAATATGACATGAAATTGGATTTAAATTGGACTATAGATTAGACTTGGAATTACATTAGATATTAGACTTGACAGTGGAATTTAAATTGAACTTGAAATCAGACTTTGATTTGGACACGGACACGAAATTAGATACGCAGTTTTACTAGAAATTAAGACTGACCTATTTCGTCTTACTCTCCCACATGTTTTACCTCTTATCTATTCCCTTTTATCGCTTTTCCAGTCCCGTTTTTCCACTTTTTGTTCCTTTTTTTTGCATTTTGCTTATCATCTTTCGTTTTTCCTCTTTTCCTCTTTTTTCTTTTTTTTGATCCGTGTTTTCTGCTTTATTTTTCCGTTTTTCTTCGTTTCTTATCACATCTAACCGGGACATCACAGTCGGAACGAATACTAACTTGGCAACGACAGTCGTCACTATTCCGGTAGCGGAAAAGAAATTTTGGATTTACTTATCCAGAATCCATCCGGACGTATCAGTTCAGAACGTCCACGATATGGTTAAAGAATGCCTACAGTGTGACGAACCGCTCGAAGTTGTTAAGCTGGTTAAAAGAGATGTTGATACGAAATTGCTGCGCTTTGTTTCCTTTAAAGTGGGTATCGATCCAAAGCTCAAAACTGCCGCACTAGCTGCAAGCACTTGGCCTGCTGGGATCTACTTCAGAGAATTCGAAGAATATGGAACAAAAAACGGACAGGGGTTGACGCCAGCCGTGGTAACTACACCGATTGTTCCCTAGTCGAAGATCCTCTTTCTTTGGAGGATGCGGGGGGCCAACGGGCCCCCCATCCAGTTAAGTATATGTATTTCAATTGTTTACCAAAAAGTCAGAGATTGTGTGTATTTTCTAGTCTGCCTGCACGAGCCGAAAGCGGGAACGAATTGGTGGAGGATGCATCTCGCATTAATTTCTCGCAAGGCACCGAATGCGACACTCCTGGCATTGACAGTGATATCAATCACCGAGCAAATTTCATTATCGAAGGCAATACCGATACCTTTCAATCTCATCTGACGATGCCAATGACTCCTGCTCTGGTTCCCGAAACGGCTACGGACGATCAAACTAAACTTCGAGTTTTCTACCAGAACACAAGAGGACTCCGGACCAAAATCGACGATGTCTATCTGGCTGTTTTGGAAAACGACTACGACGTATACGTATTAACGGAGACTTGGCTAGATAGTCGCTTCAATTCGTTACAATTATTCGGCGATGACTACACCGTCTTCCGGAATGATCGCAACTCAAACAACAGCATACATTTGCGTGGAGGTGGCGTGCTAATTGCTGTCTCGACTTCTCTCGTTAGTTGTCAAATCGTCGAATTAGTTCCAGTAAGACTCGAAACGATTTTGGTTAAAATAGTTACAGGAACCAAAAATTTGTTTATTGCGGCTGTCTATGTCCCACCCGAAAAACGGGCCGATTGCAGTATTATACAGGATCAGCTGAGTGTGTTTGAGTCCGCTTTCGCCAGAATGCGAACGTGTGATACTTTGTTGGTATTGGGTGACTTCAACCAGTCTGGTCTAGCATGGAAAAGCTGTGTGCAAGGCTATGCTACTGCTGACCAAATTGAATCGTCATTTACTTCTGCTAGTCGTATGTTGCTTGACGGTATTGCGTTTTTGGGACTCCGGCAATTAAACGCTATTTGTAACCACCAGTCACGCTGTTTGGATCTTGTTTTCGTGAATGAGGATTGCTGCCCTAGTTGCTGCGTTTCCGAAGCACCGGAAACTATTGTTGCTCCTGACCCATTTCACCCTGCCCTCTGCGTGGAATTAACTACTCGTCGGCCAACACAATTCATCGACATACATGATCCAAATCAACTTGACTATCGTAAAGCAAACGTTGAATTGTTACGGGATCTTTTATCGCAAATTGACTGGGGTTCTCTTGAGCACTTTGCTGAAGTCGATGACGCCGTGAATTTTTACGACCAGATGATGAGCGAATGCATAAACATTGCTGTACCCCCTCGGCTGCCCCCGCGGAATCCCCCTTGGTCTAACGCAAAACACCGTAGAATGAAAAGAGCTAGAGCGAAGGCTCTCCGTGCCTACACCTCACGTCGTTGCCCGATTCTGAAGCGCAGTTTTACCAGTGCCAGCAATAAATATCGGTCTTACAATAGGTTTCTTTATAATCGCCATGTTCGCCGGGCTCAGCAAAACTTGCGTCGGAATCCGAATCAGTTTTGGAGCTTTGTTAACACCAAGAGGAAAGAAAGTGGTCTTCCTTCGACTTTGTCGCTCAACGATGATAATGCTTCCTCGGTTGCTGAGAAGTGCAACTTATTTGCGCAACACTTTTCAAGCGTTTTTAACTGGAACTTGACCACTGCTTCGCAAGTAGAGCAGGCTCTGTCAAACGTACCATCTGCTGTGCTGGAAATGGACATTTTCAGCATATGCGAGCAGACAGTCATTTCTGCTGCTAGTAACCTGAAGTCATCCTTTTCGCCCGGACCTGGTATGCTTCCACCAGCGTTAATGAAAAAATGTTTAGATGTCTTGGCAGTTCCGTTAACATCCTTATTCAACTTGTCGCTTCAACAACAAAAGTTCCCTACTTCTTGGAAGAAATCTTGCATGTTTCCGGTTTTTAAAAAAGGTGACAAATGTAATGTAACAAATTACAGAGGAATAACTTCTTTGTGTGCGGAGTCTAAGGTTTTCGAGACTATCGTGAACAACACATTATTTGCTGCCTGCCGAAACTATATCAGTATAATGCAACACGGATTTTTTCGCGGACGTTCTGTGGAAACAAACTTTGTTGATTTCGTGTCGTTTTGCATCAAAAATATCAGTTCCAAAGCACAGATTGATACAATATACACTGATCTAAAAGCTGCGTTTGACACAGTGAACCACAAACTACTTCTGTGCAAGCTGAAGAGGCTTGGCTGTACCGAGAGGATTTGCAATTGGCTGGAATCATATCTCGTTGATAGGCAACTCTACGTACGGATTGGAAATTGCCAGTCTGCTACATTTACGAATCATTCAGGTGTACCGCAGGGTAGAAATCTTGGTCCCTTACTATTCTCAATATTTGTAAACGATGCAGCACTGATCCTTGACCAAGGCGGACGACAATTCTTTGCTGATGATTTGAAAATATACCTTGCATTTCGGCAAATCGGAGACTGTATGGAACTGCAGACTTTGTTAAAATGATTTACTGATTGGTGTAATAGAAACCAATTGTTATTGAGCGTGGAAAAATGTTGCGTGATCAGTTATCATCGTACGAACAATGTAATCCGATTTGATTACAATATTGCCGGAACTAAACTTAGCAGAGTCGAGCAGGTAAAGGATTTGGGAGTAATACTAGACGAAAAACTGTCCTTCGGACCTCACATCGCAACGATTATTGAGAAAGCTAGCCGTCAACTTGGGTTCATTTTCAAAATAGCTCGTGAGTTTGATGATCCATTATGCTTTAAAGCTCTATATTGTTCGCTAGTCCGTTCAAGACTAGAGTTTGCCAGTGTTGTTTGGTGCCCGTATCAGGCAATATGGATTAATAGACTAGAGAGCATTCAACGCAAATTCGTCCGTTACGCCCTGAGGAATCTACCTTGGAATGATCCGCATAACTTGCCTTCCTACGAAGATCGCTGTCGTCTGTTGGGCATCAAAACACTAGATCAGCGTCGAAGAGCATCGCAAGCTGTTTTCATCGTAAAACTGATTACTGCAGAGTACGATGCTCCGGATCTGTTATCGCAAATCGGTTTTTACGCACCTTCTAGAGTCCTGCGACCAAGAACTATGCTTCAGGTGGAATTCCAGACCACCCAATATGCTGCCTTCTCACCAATCTCAGCAATGGCCCGTCAGTTTAACCAATATGCTGATTTGTACAGTTTCAATGAAACTTCATCCGTGTATCGTCGTAGATTATTAGAGAGTGGTTTACTATAGTTTGTCTTTTCATGTTAATTTTTTTTAAAAATGACAATGTAATGCTATAATAATGTAATATGTATCAAATGTATTGTGACGCACATTAAAAGACGGTGGGGTTTTTATGCACATTTGAGGAAGATCTTTTGGGACCACCTCAAGTGAGCTTTTCCCCACCCTACACTTCATGTAGACCATTAAAGGTCAGATGAATAGCAAAATAAAAAATAAAATAAAATAAAATAAAATAAAATTTTGCCTTATTTTCAGTCCCGTTTTTCTCTTATGACTCTTCTGTTGTTTTTTCACTCGTTTTTATTTTATTTTCATTCCCGTTTTTCATCAATGCTCTTCGCTTCCTTTGTCGTTTCCTCTATTGGTTTTCCTTTTCTATTACTGTTCTTCTTTTCCCTCTTGGTTTGTCTTATTTTCTGTTCCATTTTTTCTTTCCAGTCCCGTTTTGACTCTTTTCTTTTCCACAATTTCTTTCTCGATTTTTTCTTTCTCCATCCCGTCTTCCTTCTATTTGTCTGGTTTTCCATTTTTTTTCTCCCGTTTTTCCTTTTCTTCTTCCCACAGGCCAGTTTTTCCTCTTTTCCAACCTGGTTTTATTGTCCCGTTATTTTTTGTTTTCGTCTGTTACTCATACCTCATATCATTATGTCCTACTTTTTTCCGGTCACTTTCTGTTCCATATTTTTATTCCGTTTGACTTTCGTTAATTTTTTCTTCTTCTATTGTTTAATTTTTCAGTTTTCCTACACCGAAAAGATATCTTAAAGGTCCTACATCGTCAGTTTTTCCTCTTTTTCTATTCCGTTTGTCCAGTTTTTGTCACGTTTTCATACGTGATTTTTGCTGTTTTTTTCTCCAGGGGTAGCAATAGACAGACTACCTCTAAATCCATCGGTAATCAATTAGCGAATTTGTGATTTGGCAAAAATATACTTACTTTATTTTGGGTGTCGGGAGCGAACAATGTGCAATCCGTCAGGTAATGCTAAAAGTATGGGCTGAGGACGAACTATCTATGGACTGGTTTAAATGTCTCAGGCCCTATTTACAAAAAGGGCCATCTACTCAAATACAGCAAATATCTGCATACAAAATTCCCTCCCTCCGGTTTTTTCAGATTGAAGCTGCTGCAGGAAACCTTTGTTGGGGAATACCTGTGCGGTTGGCGCTCCACGACGAACCAAATGTTCCCCTTTTGACAAATCCAAAACTTGCACACTCACCATTTGTTTATAGATTTTAAGGCGGCGTACGATTCAGTTAAACGCAATGAGCTGCGACAGATTATACTTGCACATGGTTTTCGGACAAAACTGATAGATCCAGTTAGCTTCGAGGTGCGTTGCTGGTCTAACAAGTCAGTAGTCGTATGTTCGAATCTCGGTTGGGTGGTGCTGCTAGAGTTAGTAGGATCGTTACACTAGCACCGTAATTGTACTCTAATAACCGGCTGCGAAGTTTGTCGATAAAAAAGGGTCAAACCTTAAAGACGTTTATACACAATGCTTTGCTTTTTTGGTGAATTTATCCTGGGAACTGGAAATGTTTTCATACAATTAATTTATCTATTGTGCCCCAATGTAGCCGAGCCTCGATACGCCAATGATCCCAGTCCCAGTCTCAGTCCCAGTCCCAGTCCCAGTCCCAGTCCCAGTCCCAGTCCCAGTCCCAGTCCCAGTCCCAGTCCCAGTCCCAGTCCCAGTCCCAGTCCCAGTCCCAGTCCCAGTCCCAGTCCCAGTCCCAGTCCCAGTCCCAGTCCCAGTCCCAGTCCCAGTCCCAGTCCCAGTCCCAGTCCCAGTCCCAGTCCCAGTCCCAGTCCCAGTCCCAGTCCCAGTCCCAGTCCCAGTCCCAGTCCCAGTCCCAGTCCCAGTCCCAGTCCCAGTCCCAGTCCCAGTCCCAGTCCCAGTCCCAGTCCCAGTCCCAGTCCCAGTCCCAGTCCCAGTCCCAGTCCCAGTCCCAGTCCCAGTCCCAGTCCCAGTCCCAGTCCCAGTCCCAGTCCCAGTCCCAGTCCCAGTCCCAGTCCCAGTCCCAGTCCCAGTCCCAGTCCCAGTCCCAGTCCCAGTCCCAGTCCCAGTCCCAGTCCCAGTCCCAGTCCCAGTCCCAGTCCCAGTCCCAGTTCCAGTCCCAGTCCCAGTCCCAGTCCCAGTCCCAGTACCAGTCCCAGTACCAGTCCCAGTCTCAGTCGCAAGGATTATAAAGTGACAGTGAACAAACGTCAGCTCTTGCCATTTTTCAAAGTGTGATATCGCATATATACTTGCAGATAGTTTAGCGTTTTCTTAGATGATATGAAGACTACCGGTCTTGAGGATGAAACCGAAACGGGCGGGCGGGCGGAGGGATTGGACTTCGGATGAAAACGCGGACGATGAACGACGAGCGGAAGGAGACTAAAGCCGGTATTGAGCGAGCGCAAACCAGAGCGGTTAATACAGCAAACACATCTGGGGGGCAATTACGCCTAGATGAATTCCAGTCTTTCCAGATAAGCTAGTCCATCTTATCGAGTCTCAATATGAGGCGTTCTCGTGGTAGGTGTTGCACAATGGCAACTCTATATGGGTTACTGCTGGTGCGGGACGGGGCTGCTTATTATCACCGCTTTTCTTTCTCATCGTTATGTTGGTTGGAGTGTCCGACAGTAGATGTCCGACAGTTGGGGCTGCTGAATGACCTTGACCTAGTCATCGATATGCAGAGCAAGTTAGATGACCTCTCCGAGAGCTCCCAAGAAGCAGGTCTCACAGTCAATGTAGCAAAGACCAAGTCTATGCTAGTGTACACCGACAATCTCAACAACTTCACGGTAGTGGGACAACAGGTTGAGCAGCCTTTCAATTTCTTGGTAGCCAGACAACATACCAAGAATGATATAGCCACCCGGATCAGGAATTGGCAGGTTTGCGAAACATTTTGTGTACAAACCAGGTCACTCTCGATACGAAACTTCGAATTTTCAATTCTGACGTTAAGTCCGTATTGCTGTACACCTGCGAAACTTGGTGCGTCCCAGCGGAGACAACGCAAACACTGCAGGTATTTATTAATCGGTGCCTGCGATATATCATTCGTGCTTGGTAGTCTGACAGCTGGATTTCCAATGAGGAATTCGATCGTCGATGACATCAACGGCCGATAGCAACAGAAATTCGTGAACGTAGGTGGAAGGTATAACCATGAGGTAAGGAACGAGCGAGGTCTACAGAGAAGCACTCGACTGCAATCCGCATGGATAGCGTAGAAGAGGCAGATTCAGAGGCTCATGGCGACAGAGCTTAGCCAACGACATCCGGGCTATTGACGAGAGAATGGCAAAAACGTACATCGGACTGAAAGCTGAAGCCAAACGGATTGGACTTTTCAATAATGTTTCGAAAATAAAGGAAGAGAATGAAAGGAAGAGGTTCTAGAAAAGTGAATGCTGACCCGGATTCATTTAGACGGTGATGAAATCGAGGAGGTAGAAGAGTTCGTGTATCTGAGCTCACTGGTTGCCGCAGACAACGACCCCAGCAGAGAAATACAAAGACGCATTATGGCAAGAAATCGTGCCTACTTTGGACTCCGTAGGACGCTGCGGTCGAACGAAATTCGCCACCATACGAAGTTAACAGTCTACAAGACGCTGATTAGACCGGTAGTCCTTTACGGTCAAGAGGCATGGACTATGCTCGTGGAGAACCAACGCGCCCTTAGTGTTTTCGAACGGAAGGTGTTGCGCACCATCTACGGCGGAGTGCAGATGGAAGCCGGAACGTGGAGGAGGCGAACGAACCATGAATTGCATCAGCTCCCATCGCTCACACCGTAAAAATCGGTCGCCTGCGATGGGCTGGGCACGTCGTGAGGATTTTGGATGACAGCCCGGTTAAAAAAGTTCTCAATGACGATCCGACTGGAACGAGACGGCGGGGCGCGCAGCGAGCAAGATGGATCGATCAAGTGGAAGGCGACCTGCGGATCCTACGCAGACAACGTGGCTGGCGAATTGCGGCCATGGACCGAATGGAATGGAGACGACACTTCTTCGTACAGCAGAGGAAACCACGGCCTGGAGCTGATTAGGTAAGTAAGTAAGAGTTACCAAAGAACTGCGTTAAAAATCCAGTGAAGGTGCCTGAACGCTGTTGGGAACATCCGATGGGACCATTTAGAGGATTCCCGTCAATTACTCTGGAGCACTGCTTGGTCACTTAGTCATCATCGATGCTTTTACAAACTGACCAGAAATGAAAGTTACTCAAGATATGACAATAGACACAACATATAGTACAGTTTTTATCGTTTCATTTCCTAGTATTCCTGAAACCGAACACAAAATGGGAGCTCCGTATCATTCCGCCACAAACGGACAGGCTGAAAGATTTGAACAAATGTTCAAAGTTTGGGCGTAGCGACGGGGGGGATTTTGGGAATTCAACCCCCAAAATTTGGGGAAAATTTGTTCTACATTTTGAAGCTTGAAATTTCTGCTACCCTCTGCTTAGAGCACAGGAAAATTTACAGGACTAGTTGTACGGTCCTCGTTGTAGTCGTCAGTAGCATAGACCTGGGGTGGCTAGTGCTGTTTCAACTAGTCGGCTGCATTCAACTCAATCTTGGATTACTCGTCACCTATTTGCCAGGCGTCTCAGAAGGTGCAAATCGCAAGACCAAGTTGAGACATCCCGCACGTTGGCCCCTCTGATTTAAGTGTACGTGTGGTTGTTAAATAGAACCGTTTTCCTTATGACTATCTGGTCTACCGTTGCTTACCGACTTTCACCAGATGTCCGATGGAAATTTCCCCAAGTAGTGTCTGCTGCTCGTGATTCATATACACTCAAGTCTCGTTTTCCGTCCACTATTGGGGGACGTAAAAAAACCAATCGTGAAAAGAGAAGACGTTATTTCAAATTTTAGACGTAAAACGAGACGACGTTAATTCAAATTTCGGACGTAAAAATGTTGTCGGAAAAGCAAATCACGTAAAATGAACCTCCGCCGCTCTCCGCTTCCAGCTTTTGCTCCATCAAATATCGTCCGTAATTCATCAAAACTACCGGTCTAATAAGGGATGCGATGCGTCAGCATCGTACGGTGGCTTTCATTTGCTAGCGCATGGTAGCGTTTTGAAAAGGGCAAAGTAGACTCGATTTCCTGCTTAAATGCACCGCAAGATCTCCTTATTTGTGTTATCCACGGCCACCAGCGATTCCAAAAACACAAACTCATCTTCCACTTCTGGTTCGTCACCGTCAACGATTATCGTCCGCGAAAAGTGCATGTTCGTCTCTTTGAGCCTCTACCAATACTGTTTTTTGTCTGCGACTTATTTACTTTTAGCCCAATCCTACTAGCCTACGTGTTCAGTCTAACGCAGATGGCCTCTGCCGTTGCGAACTAACAATATCAATTTTTCGGCTAACAATATCAAAGTCATCTGCGTGGCCATGAAGTTTGCTACCTTCACTGAAAATTGACCTCGAAGGAACTCGCCCCTGTTGACTCTAATAGTCTCTCCCAATCAATCAATCAATCTAATGTATATCCAGCCAGATTGATCATGGTGTTTGTTAGAGCTTATCTTAAACGTGAGAATAATTCTCCTTTCCCGTTGTATGAGTCACCGTGCGATTATAATTGAGGATTCGGTAAACTCACCGAAAAATATCAAGAAAATCCTCAATTATAATTCTCCATTTCCTGAATAAACTCCTTAAGGTCTTTTTTTTTGTAAACCCCCCTCCCTAAGAAAAATTTCTGGCTACGCCCCTGGTCCAAAGATATACTTAAAACTTTAAAATGTGAACGAAAGATGTACTTTTTATCAGCGAAAAAGTGGCTGCGAGAGTACTTCGGAATGACGTTTTGGCACCATCACCGAAAAGCTTGGAAATCTGCATTATGCAGTGGAACTGGCAGCTTCTCTGTACTGCAGGAGAATCAACAAAACAAAATGTAATTGAAATTTGCATTGTCAGCAGCATTCTTATTTGACGACCAACATTTCAATAGGGCTCAAGTTCAATTTGTAAACAAATCGAGTGAGGCCTCTTTTTGTAAGTTGGTTCAGCAAAAAAAAACACTCACTCGGATTGTTTACAAGTTACATTCGGGCCCTAATGAAATGTTGGTCGTCATTTCATACCGTTGCACACAATGCAGGATTGCGAGATTTAAATAACTTGAAAATATCTTGCACCTACTGAAAACTGGTGTACTTTTGAAATTGAATTTTGTGTTTAAAGATTTACTTCCTGTTAGGATGGATAACACTCGTGTCTTTTCAGTTGGAGATCACATAACTAATTAACCAGTATCCATAATATATCTAAAGACAGCATCACATCCTTCGACGGTATGTTTATAGTTGTAAAGTGCACGGCATGATGCAGCGGACCAAAAATCATACGGACACTTTCCTCAAGTACCATTACTGCTAGCTAAGTACGTGTTCTCCCAGTTTCGTTTTGAATGAAGTTAATTGTTTCGGTCTTATGGATAGGAAACAAAAAAACTTACGGTTGCTGTTGACAGTATGGCGTCAATCAAGTTGATCAGTTGAACGCAGCAAATGTAGGCCTAGGTATCTCTTGAAAGAGTGCACCGCCGCGCCGCTAGCATTGTGCGCGATTGTGTCTAGTTCAGGTAGGTTAACAGGTTTCCGCTGAGGATGATTGATACGACTGAGTGGTTTGG
Source organism: Sabethes cyaneus (assembly GCF_943734655.1). Taxonomy (NCBI): domain Eukaryota; kingdom Metazoa; phylum Arthropoda; class Insecta; order Diptera; family Culicidae; genus Sabethes; species Sabethes cyaneus. Next base: position 123,248,682 of record NC_071353.1, on the reverse strand, counting down.
TAACAATTATTACTTTTGAATGGGATTGGAATGGAACTAGATTCATTTGTTGAAGAGAAGTTGTTTCGAATAATAGATGCATGCAATGTCCGCTGCTTAATTGTACAAAAAATGTTTACGACTCATGGCGAATTGGTAACGAATTAACCAACGTGTCATTTAATGAGGGAAATTACTCTTCACATGGTGCAACTTGCAATACGTAAAAATCGAACCAAAGGTAATAAATTCATTTCCAATGCTAGTCCGTTAGAAAATCATCTCTTACGCGGCCTGTGTTCGAACGTGGCTTCAATCAGCAGACGGGCATTTACGAACCACGTGCCGCGTAACAGGGCACGTCATTTGCGTTCATCAGTTTTGATCAATAGACATTATTTACTTATGATGGTTCTAAAATGCCGGAAGATACGTGACTCTAGCATCGAGTGAGCTTTCTAAATAGTAAACCACATTGCTTTAGACTGGATGTTGTCGCTTTTTAATTTTGAAGAATGGTTTATAATAATAGCAATTATTCCTTTAGCATCATATTACAACTGAGGCATTAAAACCAAAAGTTGTAATTCTAGATCACGAACAATTTCACTCTGATATATATGCAGGAAAATCTTTAAAACACTACATATCTGAATATTTGATCCAGCATCGTTAGGACAAGCAGTTCCAATTTCTGCCACGCGGTTTGCATGCCGCCCGATAAAGGTGAATTATTTCGTGAAATATTTCTACTCAATGTTTTCATCGCTACTTTGGGTTGCAGTCTTGGGAACATGAATTCAGCTAAGTATAGGTTGTAGAACTGACTTAAGGCTATCAAAGCTGAAAGTAAATACCAAAAACAACCCACTGAGAAGACTGGTGCCTCTTTTTTAGCACGTAGAAATAATTCAGTTTTGTCAAGAGAATATGTTGAAACGAAATTAATAAACCCAAAAATACTTATTTTTGGTACTACAATTGTTTTTATAGAAGCCGGCTGTTTTTAGAAATAACAAACCTTATTGTTAAATAACAAGGTCAATGATGGCTCATACACAAACAAACAGTTGCCACCGTCGTCCGTCGAGGGCGTTCTAACCCCGTCCGTGGAGATTTGACAGAATGGCCGGTCTTGAGTTCTGTATTCTTCGGCTTTAGCGAAATTGACAAAAAGATCAGCTGCAACCTGGGGTGGCATCAGGGATACCAGACTTGCAGATTTGTCTGCAAATTCCAGATTTTTGGAGCGGTCTTGCAGATCATTATAAATTTGCAGATCTTTGCAGTTTTTCTGACTTTTATTGTTTTGGTGCAGATTTTTGTTCGAAGCTCTTTAAACTTTCACGGACTTCCTAAAAAAGTGTGCAGATTTTCGCAGATTATTTTTAAACCAGAAAATTCGAGCCGGAAAACTGCTCGATTTTTGCGGTTTTCGAGCAGTTGCAGACATTTTTTTTAGAAAATATGGCATCACTGGGTGGCATTGCGATTCTCGTTTCGAGCGATTTTGGTTCGAAACGCCCATTTGTTTAACGTGGTCGAAACGAACCAAAATCACTCGAAACGAGATGCGCAATGTCACACCTGGAACACTGGATCAAAAGTACGGCTTCACTCAAATTGTACGCAGATGACAGTCTTGCCATCCAGTCTTGTTCGGTACCCGTATAGACTACAGACGGTAGATAATCTACAGACGCGCAAAGAAAAAAATTACCAAACCGGCAACACTTTGTTTTGTTTAGGCGACATGCGACATCCATTTAGTACGACAAGCAAATTTTGACCAAAATCGACCCCCTCCCCCCTATGATCACGTGATTCTCTGCGCCTTGCATTCGACCGCACTGATTATGGACAAAACGAACCTCTTAGGGCGATATGTGACGTCTTCAATAACGCTTTCGAATTATTTGACTTTGATTTACCAAGTGTTACTTTTAAGAATAGACTAAGGCAAATACTGTAAGACGCTAAGTTAAGAATGTGTTAATGTTTTAAATTTGTACTATAATAATACTATAATAGTATGTAGTGTGTATATCTGATAACGATTTTAAATAGTGTCAAAGTATTGTAAGATAGTGGGGTTTTTACGCGCACTTGAGGGTTGACCTGAAGTGGGCTTTTCCCCACTCCTAAGTTTCATTGACCAATTTATAACGTAGGGTAACCAACTCGATTTGGACCCCTACATGAATTGGACCCTTTCAACTTATTTAGCCACATTACTACACTCAAAAAAATCCGCACGTCAAGTTTACGTGAAAACATTGGTAATTCTCATCCATCAAACTTTTCATGCAACATTCACGTGAATTGTTGGTAACGCGCACTCATACTAACGTAGACTGGTCTGGTGCGATCCCGGTAAATTTTATCAATTTTCCCATTAACTAGTACATGAAGTTCACGTAAGTTGCTGTGCAGAAGTTTATATGAATTTTCACGTGGATGCGATGTGTCGATTTTTTGAGTGTACGTAGCAGCTCCAAATTCGGTTGGTTTGATACCGTAATAATATTCTTTGGATTCTTTTTTAAGCCTGAATATTTTCGGATCACTTTAAATTACTTTTATTTGGCTAAAATTTACAATCATAAAGTGTATTGCCATCAACCGCTCACAATCCGACGTAGGTGAAGAGGAAACGATGTTTGCAACACATTTTCAATTTGGTTTTAATAGCTGAATTCAATGAATTCGTTTGATGAAATCAGTTAGTTTTATTCTGTAAGACGTATTTTACGTGGTTTTGAAGGTTTCTTGTCAAGATTTTAATTGAAAACCACAAAAACATAGTGTCCAAATTGTATCGTGAAAATGTTCTTACCATCAGATTTTGGACACTCCTGAATTTGAATTTTTGACAGCAGTTTTTTTACCTAATAAGTTTCAGTGGAAATGAAAAATTGAATATACCCGTAAATCGTCTATGCTATTTAATCGATTTCTGGTTGAATTGGTAAGTATTTTAAGCAAATTATAACATTTTATTATTCAAATTTTTGTGTTTATCATGGAATACATCATGCAAAATACAACAGAACCGTGTAGAGTGGCCCGCTCGTAGGAGGCAATTGATGAGTGCTTGCCGGAAATCAGAAATGGTGTGGTAATTAAAACAGCATGTCGCCAGATCGGTATTCCAGGACCGACGAACGAGTTTCGGCAAAGCAATCAATACAAAAACCAGTCAAGACCTGGAGCTGCATTAGCACTTGATCATGCCGACGAACTCGAATTTGATAAATAAGTGAAGAAAATGGCTTGGAAGGGATACCATGTTACTAAATAGCGTATCATGAACGGAATGATTCGCAAATCGAGACTGCAAATTACAGCTCAAACCTCAAACTCCCCTGATAGCGTTTCCAGTAATTCAATCGGACACAGAAGAAATACTGCACTTGATGCGATTTTCTCGACGAACCCGATACCGAGAATATAACAATTTGGACTTTACTTACATTAAATATTTGATCCCTCTGCCTGAGGATATTTTCTAACGTTTCAGCTATATTAAATCGTATATTTTAATTTTACGTCAGATCAATAAACATGACGACTGATTACTGTTATGTTATGTGGTATACGAAGGGTTTTTTTTTATTTACAGTAACCCAATTGTGCTGAAAACATAAAACAAGCGTAATTAAAAAACGGATTTAAACCATATAAAGTCGTGATTGACTTTATATTCAAATTTACTTGATCCCATCCCATCATAAATTTTTGATTTAAATTGAATTTAAATACTAAAAATAAACTGCACTACTATTCTGGTTGAATGCATCTTAGAGTGTCCAAAATATATTCGTTGATATTTGCCGTGTCCAAAATGCATTTTGGATCCCGGGTCTAAATTAAAGTGAGAGGGTCCAAAATATGAAAACTACATACTAAATAAAAATGTCTATAGCACATTTTTATCGACAAATAGATGACCCTATAACACTTTGGCTTTTAGGCAAGTTGTTCTAAAAGAGAGTCTTGTATGATTTGCATAGCAAAACAAGGTTAATATACATTTTATTCCAATAAATGTAAGATTACTTCCTCTAGGGTCCAAATTCGGTTGGTTACCCTATACACCAATCGAATTGAGCGGGTACAGAAAAAATTTGTGCAGCCAGGTGACGAACTACGAAGGTAGAACCAACCTAAGAAGTGTTAGGCCGGTCGCAGAATTACGCCCGGAACGAGCCCATGTATCGGATAATGACTGTTTACAATAATCTTCATCCCGCCATTTCTGTTAATATGTCTAGTGATCGATTAAAATCTAGTCTTAGGAAATATTTTAACAATTCTATGTAATGTTGATAAGTCATTTTTTGTATGTATTTATATTTTTTAAAGTCTGATAACGGACAAAGCCTACACATCAATAAAGACAAATCAAATCAAATTGAGACCCAAACAAGTCAGATGAACTAATGTACAATAAACAATAAACAATAAACTCATTTTTTTAAATTTTGCGACTTGGTCTGGTCTGTTTTAACACTGACCACATGATATCGCGACAAGCAAACGAGTTGAGCTGGCGAGTCGAGCAGTTGAATCAAACAATCGAGTCAAGCCGTTGGGCCGAGCAGTCGAGTCGAACAATCAAGTCGAGCAGTCAAATCGAGCAGTCTAGTCGAGAAGTTGAATCGAGTGGTCGAGTCGAGCACTCAAGTCGGGCAGTGACATCGAGCAGTTTAATTGAGCAGTTAAGTCGAGTAGTCCAGTCGAGCAGTTGAATCGAGTAGTCTAGTCGCGCACTTGAGTCGAGAAGTCAAATCGAATGATTTAGTCAAGCAGGCGGTTAAGTCGAGCAGTTCGTTCGAGCAGTCGAGTCGAGCATTTGAGTCGAGTAGTCCAGTAACCGTTTATTCGAGCAGTTGAGTCAAGTAGTCCAATTGAGCAGCTGAATCAAGCAGCTCATTCGAGCAGTCGAGTCGAACAATTGAGTTGAGAAGTCAAGTCGAGCAGTGAAATCAAACAGTTGAATCGAGCAGTTGAGTCGAGCGTCGAATCGAACAGTTGAGTCGAGCAGTCTAGTCGAGCAGATGAATCATGCTGTCCAGTCTAGCAGTCCAATCGAGCAGTCGAATCGAACAGTCCAGTCGATCAGTTCAATCCTGCGGTTAGGTCGAGCAGTCGGGTCGAGTAGTAAGTCAAGCAAATGTGTCAAGCAGTCGAATCGAGTAGTTAAGTCGAGTAGTCCACTACAGCAGGTAAATCGAACTGTTCAGTCAAGCAGTCAAGTCGATCTGTCCAATCAAGCAGTTAAATTGAGCAGTCGAATCGAACAGTTCAGTCAAGCAGTTCAGTTAAGCAGTCCAATCGAGCAATTAAATCGACCAGTCTAATCGACCTGTCCAGTTGAGCAGTCCAGCAGTCGACCAGTGAGGTGAGTGAGACTACAATCGATTGCTACGAAAGCATGACGTCCTGTCAGGGACCTGTTTTGACGTAGGACTACGTCTTACGGCAAGATTTGAGATAGGGTGTCATTCCAAAAAATCGAAAAATGCGAGCGTCACGAAAAATGAAAGGTTTTGAGCGCTAATAGCTCAGCGGTTTTCCTATCGATTTTCAATATTCTTACACCAATCAATCGGAAAACCTTCTAAGAATTGACCCAAATGAAGAAAAGTATGGATTATTGATGTTAAACTATTGAAAAATTGAAAATAATGAACCTGTGTTTTACCAGAATTCTCGTTTCGTGATTGGTTGGAAGATTCTTTACGATGATCTAAACCTATACCAATTTGATATCTGTGCTTGGGAAGTAAGCCAAAACAAGTGACCAAGTTTCCTCATTTCAACAAGATTTCTTAAACCGCGATTAAACCTAGACTATTTTGATGTCCTTGCTTGGGAAGTACGCCAGAAAGAGTGACAAAGCCCCCTCGTGCCAACAGATTTCTTACGAACGCGATTAATGCTAGTAAAATTTGATGTCTGTGTTAGGGAAGTGTGCCAGAAAAAATGACACAAGTTCGTTGTCTCAACAGATCGCAAATTCTTTACTGCGAGACGATTAAACCTAGGCGAATTTGATATCTGTGTTGGAAAAATGTGCTACAGCTATAGTTTTCGGTTATAATATGACTCTGTATGAATACGCATGCTTGCCGTTTCATTAGAAGTGTAGAGAAAAGATGTGCTGTTGATAAAATAGGAATTTAATCCTATTTAGTAAAAGCCCTTCAACGTGGGGAACTATGGGTAATAAAAAAATCTTTAATTTCTGTAAGGTAGCAGGAAAGCAATAGTTTATGTTCTTGATTATGTTAAATTGTTTCCAAATGCCCAGAGAAATAACTCTGAAATCTTCTGAGGATTGAACGTATGCAATGTTACTACTTTGATAAATGTTGCATACAACGCATGTAGCATGTATATATGTTGCATATAGCATGTATACATGAAGAATCGAATGATCACAAATATGGATACATGCTACTATCACTACAAAGAGACTTACGTAGTCCTGCGTCACCTATATATGCGGTCGTGTCTTGTACACAACCCCTCTGATTTGTCTTTAGTTACCGCTAAGCCTCTTATGACGACCTGTCAGAGACCTGGTTTTCTGTACAGACATAAGCCTCTTATATAAATAGATAACAAGCAACAAGGTAACGTCCCAAGTAACAATTTCTGTGCTATAAAGCCGTAGGCATATTTTATAAGAGTTTTATAGTGGTAGTATTGAAGCTAATTTGTTTTTATAAAGCAACATACTGCATTAAATAAATTTATCTTCAAGATATCCTGAAATGGTTTGGGACGACCTTTTAAAACTCTTTCAATAGGCTATAATGGCGAATAAAGTACAATTAAGTTTGATAGGGATATATGAGTGTCAAATAAAACTCATTCATTAAAACCAAATGAAGCCCCCCAACAAAGGATTCAACTATGTCCTAAATACGTATTAAAAGACTCTTAGCCTTTTGGTTATCAGTTTGAGTCAATGTTAAAGCAATTATTGGTTTATCCCAAGCAGCAATATTAGCTTTTTGAAAATCTCAATGCTGTTTTTACGACCATACTCTTAAATCTTCTTTTAAAGCTCGTAAACATGAAAAGTAATAACAAATCAATGAATAGCCTTACTTAGAACCAGAGAGGGCAACGATAGAGGAGAGAGTTGGAACCAAGCTTTAAAATCATCTACAGATATCTAAGTTTTACTGCACAATATCCTATCGTAGTTTTATAGCGGTTGTTTCGACTTGAATGAGAACTATATATTTCAAAGCAGCAATTTGATTTTTATTGTATTCTTTGAACGGTTTTTATGGCCAAATAAAAAGCATCTGCCTAATAACATCTGTAAAACCATTTTAATGACTAGTGCTTTTCAGAAAAATTTTAAAACAATTTTCAGGCAAACTATAATGCTGTTTTAAACCGATTTGGATGTAGCCTCTATATTCTACAGGATTTTTTTCGAACTCTATAAGAGTAATGTTAAGTGCAAGTAGCTTTATTACACTGACTGAAAGCAGCAATAAAGTCAACTGGATTTTTCGATACTTGACAGCAGCCACCATAAACTGATATAGCTTTTCGTTCCGCTCTCCAAAACTATAAGGCATGAAACTATGCTAAATATGTTTAACTAGCCTGTTGTTGTTTAAACAACGCAAATAAATTTGATTAGGTAAGGGTAAACGGGGTAACAACGCCCGCCGGGGTAATACCGCCCACCATGTTTTTACAGGGCCTTGCTCAAATTGGTGTTAAATGTTGATGACAGTCATATTACTGAATGCGTTCGCAATATTTTACAATACCTTGTACAGCAATATCGTATAAACTATCGGAGAAATAAATAAAAACAGATTTTTCGTTATAATTGTTTCGTTTTTTATAACTTTGTTCCCGCAGAACCTAGGGTCTATTTTATTCAAAACGTTAAAACTTTTAGTAAATCCAACCCATATCGCATCTCTGATCCTGTCTTCATCCGACAGTACCTAAATTAGGTAACTGTTCATGCAGTTTTGTTGAAATAAATAGTGAAATGTGTAACTCGGTCATTTGGGGGTAAAACCGCCCACAACGAACGGCGCATGACCGTTGTACAGAATGCTAGTGCGCTAAGGAGATTTTTAAAATAATTGCATAGTTTGGACCAAAGAATCTCAGATTTACATAAAGCAATATAAATGTGCTTAGTTTGTAGCTGGTAGACTGTTTGGAAAAATCTAAATCGCCAATTTTCCCGCGGGCTCTATGGACATTTTCTTGTTTTCTCAGTTATAGCTTTTTTTCAATAATTCCTCCCTCTTGGAACAAATATCATGGAATAAACATATTTTTTATGAAAATATAGCAAATTATCTTAGCAATGGAAAAATAATATGCATCTGCTTTATCAATCAGAACAATTTGAAATGTCAAAAAATGACCCACCCGATAAATTGTAGGAACTTTAATACCCATATTGTTATATTTTATCTTAGATCCTCTCTAGTCCTTAAAGATTGACTCCAGGATGCCTAACCCGATCCATCTTGTTGTCTAAAGAAACTATACGGTATCAATTTCAAGACTGTTGGTACCTATATTACTGATATTCTTCCAATACGAGTGGTTGCCGGACACTCTTTCGAATTTGCGAATCTCGGGGAACTATGTATTGTTTGATAGCAAACTGGTTCAATTTGTTTAAATTAGATAAATTCACGAATCCAATGCCACCAGTTTCATTCAAATCGGTTGAATATTGTTAAAGTTATACGCTATGGCGGTTTTACCCCGTTAGTGGGCATGTTTCACCCCGCATGGAAAAAATACTCTATTTTTTGGAAGTGTTTCCAAATCGCAATAAAAAATAGAAAATCATTACAAATATTTATGTTTTTATTTTTTACATGTAGGTAATAGATCAATTGTTCATTTAAAGCAGATAGATTAGAAATTGAGCTACAACTTTTTTTTATACAGGTGGTTTTGCTTAGGCGGGCGGTCTTGCCCCGTCTACCCTTAATCGTAATATCCTGTAACCAAACTGCATCGGCTGCATTCTGCAACATGAAAACACATCGATATCAACTTCATTTTTGCTGCTCTCTCTCTGCATTGATGCAATAGCTAGCATTTTTGTTTCAAATCTAACAAAAATGACAGAATGTCAATATAGCCTAGCCTAAAAAAATAGGTTTTCGGTGATAATCTCTATACACTCTTCTTAACAACTGCAAAAAACATGCTTGGTAAGGGTATTACCTTTTCAAGAGCACTTTAAAACTGATAGATTTGTTGCGGCTTGACAAGTAACCACAATGAGATTAAGCTTGTATTGAGACGTTTATTGCTATGCCTTCTCATGGGAGTACTAAGGGAAGTTTGACGAGAGACGTTGCATAGTTAACTGGTTTAACAGTATTTTTTAAGCAACATCAATAAATGTTTTATTTGGCTTCGTCAAACCATTTTTGCCGAAAATTCATCTTATATTTATTATAAAACTGTTTATAAAACCGAACTATGCAAATACTTTTATGAAGCGAAAAATTGCTTTGAGGGATTGCATAAAGCTATTTTGAACCGTGTGAACCAACTGCAGTCTGGAAGATTCAGAAAAAAGAACAAAAGTTTTATTGCGGTTGTTTCTACAACCACTATAAAAGCTGCTGGCTATATACAACATCTTTCATTAAACCGCTCGAATCTTATTGTGGTTGCTGTCAAACCGCAACAAATCTGTTAGTTTTGTAATGTTTTTGAAGTGGTAATTCTCTGACCAAATAGATTTTTTCCTGCTGTTATGAAGAGTAAATAGAGTTTATCAAGGAAACCCTGTATTTTTGCTGGGCCATGTTGACATTTTGGAATTTTTCTTGACTCTAAAACAACAATTCAAGCTATTTCATGAGGATAAAGCAAAAATTGCCGAGATAAAAACATTAGCAATGCGTTTCTATGTTACACAATGGAACTAGAATGGTTTTGCTAGTAATTGGAAAAGACTAATCGGATTCATCTTTTTTGTTTTTAAAAACTGGCTTCCTTAAAGTGTACTATTTTGAAGGCGCGTTCATTTTATCATCCTATCATCCCAATATTTACGATAAAATTTAATGCGTTTATGATGTGTAATTACGGAAGATGTTGAAAATTTTCAGTTTACTCAAACAGATCTTTTTTATTTGACAGCAAGTCTAGAACTTTCCTTTGTACGGCCACATACTTTCAAGTTAACAAAGCAGGCTGGCTGATTTAGGCTGGTTGGTACTTTATGTTTCATAGCTTTGTTAAATAAATCGAAGAGCTGCATCAGTTTCTGGCAGCTGCTGTTAAGCAACAACAAATCCAATTCACATTATAACTGCTTCCAGCGGAGCGTAATAAAACTACTCACGCTTAATACTACTCTTAAAAAGTTTGTAAAAACCTCCTGTAAAATACAGAGGCTACATATAACTTGGTCTACAGAAGCATTATTGTTATTCCAAAAATTGCTTTAAAAACCATCTGAAGAGAGGGCACTAGGCATTAACATGGTTTTATAGCAGTTATCATGAAGAAGTTTTCATCAATTTTATAAATTTGGTCATTAAAACCGCTAAAAGAACACAGTAAAACTCAAATTCTTGCTTTTGAATACGGCTCTCATTAAAATCGCAATGACCGCCTTAAAACTACGATAGGATATTGTGCTGTAAAACTTAGAAGTATGTAGATGATTTTAAAGTTTGGTTCTAACTCCATCCTGTAGCATGGTCCTCTTTGGTTTTAAGTAAGGCTTTTCATTGATTTGTTATAGCCTTTCATGTTTACGAGACTTAAAAGAAGATTTAAGAATATGGTCGTAACAATAGTATAAAGATTATCAAAAAACTAATATTGTTACTTGGGGTGCTGAAACTGATATTGCGCTTTCCCGTGGTGGTTCTTTAACAATCTGCAGATGACCCTATGGGAAAGCAATATCAATATCAGCAATGTTGTGAATTCGTAAAATGGTCTGTTTATTTGGTTCGGGACATGTCTTGAAAAGACCAGTACTGCCGGGGTGCCCGATACCTACAACTTAGTGCCCAAAGTTTTCAGTATCACTGATTCATAAAATCGTAAAGTTTCCCGATCAGGAGGCCTGAACAAGGTTATATCAATTTGAAAACACATTATGATATTAATAACATAATCTATTACACATTGGTAACAAATTGATCAAGAAGCAACAACAAAAAAATAAATAAATTTGTAACAGATTTTGATAGTTGTAACTTATTTAGATATAGGTAAATGAGTAAGGCTATTGCAAATAAATTTTAAAGTCTTTAAAAATAATGAAGCGACCCTCATTTCCCTCTGTAACATCCGTCTGGTCGGTAGTGCGAATTAATTACTCTTTTATTAATTATACCCTTCAATAATTTAAAAACTTTAAAAATAATTTGCATTGGCGCCAAAAAATATTGAAAAAAAAAACAAATATGAACAAAATTTTAGCTAAAACAACCAACAAACTTGGCATTCTGGAATAAACAATTTGCTACCGTAATATTTATTTACAACAAAACCTCTAGTCTTTTATTTATCACAAAAATTACTTGTTATTTGTAAGAACCATCGCTTCTGGTAAAAATGACGTTTTCTGATTTTTTTGCGTGATAGCAAGGTTGTGGTGTAATGGGTTCGACGAGTCATACGGCGAGTCAGCGATGTTCCTAAAATATCTGTTTCAAACTTAGATTATATTTATTTCATGACTCATACCACCATGGTACATATTGTAACATGTTAATTCACTCAAAATAAATTCTGCGTGGTCCGCAGCAAGCGCGATAAAGCATTCACGATGCTGACTTAGCGTGGCAAAAGTGTTTGAAATGGAAAATAATTGACCTGTTGTTACATTCGCTTCAAAGCAAAACTTGTTTTCGGCAAAAGGTACATAGGCATACAGCGCGTGGTAGGTTAAAATCAATTAAATGATTATCCAGATTTCTTCGATTCTCGAAGTCTTGGGAATGTTGTGATACAGGTTCAGAGGGAGCATGGTTGAATGCGTGATTTTGTTTTATTATTATTATTGTACCTTGATGGGAATCTTTTGAGTTTTCCGTAGTTGTAGTTTGCCCAATCCGGCGAAGGCTAGTTGCGTTAGGCTATTTGAACAAAGCTCGAACAAACTACGCCGTGCGCTGACTTGCACGATCCGCTTTTCCGATTTAATTCCCGCTAGGATCCGTTGTGCAAGCTCACGTTCGGTAAGATTAAGGTTGAATGTAAGATTCGTGCTGGTCATGGATGGCTTCTGCGGTGCTTTAGTGAACTCATTCTGTTCGCAGTAAACGGTCGATAGAAGAATGCTGTCTGGATCTGACCCGGCCGATGATTCTTGGGATGAGTGAGAAATGCTTTTGACGAGATCGTAATATTCAGACTGAGTATCAACGAGAGCTTTGGCAGCGCTTATGGTATTTTTTATAGAAACGATTCGTCCTCCTCCGTGCCGGAGCATCGCCGGGACAAAACTGGTGAGAATCTAAAAATGTGGTAAATTGATTAAACATCTAAATTTTGAAACGTATGACTTACGTGTACAAATCCCAAAATATCATCGGACAATTGACTTACGAACTGTTCCTGTCTGCCAGTGGAACCTTCTAAGGCGACATCTTGATGGATTATTAAATTTATGGGATCACATTGTTCGTACAAGTCGGTTGCTAGTTCCGCAACTCGTTGCCTGTTGGTAAGATTGCAGTCAAACACCTTCACCGCTCTGTTCAATTGCTGCAACTTAGCCAGTTGCTCACTGGTCGAGACGTAGACAACCTGACAGCGGTGCGTTTCGATCAGTTCCTCGCAAAGTGCTTCCGATAGGAGGGCGTTGCCGTGGGTGACCTACAATGGAATATTCTCTTGATTCGCGCTAGTCTATAGTGCATGATGTAGGTTTTCCCACAAGAACCGTTCGCTTATATAGTGTTTGCCGGTTGGACATTTTCACCAATAGCAGTGTTGTTAGTATTTATGTCCGGTCAAGAGCGAAGCAATTGTGAGCGGATTAAGCTATCTACTGCCGAATGGAATAGATTTTTACGTCGAATCATTATTTGATGTTCTATTGTTTCTGTAAAAGAAGAGAAATAAAAATGTTCCATTAACAAAGGTTTACCAAAGGAATGTCAATAATTGAAACATTGTTTTTTATATTCAAGTTTAACTGCCTGGATTATAATGATTAAAACAGTGCTCGAAAAAATTGACAGCTTTGCCTGAAGGCGAATATAAAACGCATTCTGCGCATACCACCGGACAGTTTTACCACCGGTAGTATCTTTTTATCTGTCAGCCCATCGACAAGACTACTGAACTACTGATAGTGTTTGTCTTTTCAGTATTCAGTTTTCTATCCTACAAAACAATTCATTCATGAATTCCAGCGCTGTTCGATTAACCTGTCAGTCAATTTTCTTGCTCTTAACTGATATTTTCAATCTCAACGTTTAGTTTTTTCAACTACGAAGGTTATCGTGGCAAATAAACAAACAACATACAAATTACAAACTACCTGCTTTTTGAAATAGCATAAGCATAAGCATAAGCATAGGATACCGGCCGTGTACTGCTACTCCGTTTTTGACCAGGACCGATGAAAATTGCAAAATGATGGCACAAACTACCTGCTTTTTGAAATCAATCAAAACCTGGCTGAAGGAAATTAATTAAAACTTCGGAGCAATATTGAGCAAAATGAATGAGTTATTCTCATTTGATTCCATTCACTATTGTCGAGAATGAATGAATGTAGAGAACAACATGAACATGAAAACAAGTGACTCGCTCGAATTGCTGGTTGGCAATGCTGAGTTCATTTCATCCGTACTAGAAACACCAAAGAATGAGCAGTAAATTGCATTAATTCTGGCGTATTGCATAAATTGAATATCATATACTGCATTAAAATGTTTAATATCCATTAGACTAGCAGTTAGTTGAGCATTTCAATTTTCTGAATACAAACAGAAAACAGAAAACAGAAAACAGAAAACAGAAAACAGAAAACAGAAAACAGAAAACAGAAAACAGAAAACAGAAAACAGAAAACAGACAGACAGACAGACAGACAGACAGACAGACAGACAGACAGACAGACAGACAGACAGACAGACAGACAGACAGACAGACAGACAGACAGACAGACAGACAGACAGACAGACAGACAGACAGACAGACAGACAGACAGACAGGCAGACAGACAGACAGACAGACAGACAGACAGACAGACAGACAGACAGACAGACAGACAGACAGACAGACAGACAGACAGACAGACAGACAGACAGACAGACAGACAGACAGACAGACAGACAGACAGACAGACAGACAGACAGACAGACAGACAGACAGACAGACAGACAGACAGACAGACAGACAGACAGACAGACAGACAGACAGACAGACAGACAGACAGACAGACAGACAGACAGACAGACAGACAGACAGACAGACAGACAGACAGACAGACAGACAGACAGACAGACAGACAGACAGACAGACAGACAGACAGACAGACAGACAGACAGACAGACAGACAGACAGACAGACAGACAGACAGACAGACAGACAGACAGACAGACAGACAGACAGACAGACAGACAGACAGACAGACAGACAGACAGACAGACAGACAGACAGACAGACAGACAGACAGACAGACAGACAGACAGACAGACAGACAGACAGACAGACAGACAGACAGACAGACAGACAGACAGACAGACAGACAGACAGACAGACAGACAGACAGACAGACAGACAGACAGACAGACAGACAGACAGACAGACAGACAGACAGACAGACAGACAGACAGACAGACAGACAGACAGACAGACAGACAGACAGACAGACAGACAGACAGACAGACAGACAGACAGACAGACAGACAGACAGACAGACAGACAGACAGACAGACAGACAGACAGACAGACAGACAGACAGACAGACAGACAGACAGACAGACAGACAGACAGACAGACAGACAGACAGACAGACAGACAGACAGACAGACAGACAGACAGACAGACAGACAGACAGACAGACAGACAGACAGACAGACAGACAGACAGACAGACAGACAGACAGACAGACAGACAGACAGACAGACAGACAGACAGACAGACAGACAGACAGTCGGACGGAAGATCGGAGCAGAAAGCTAGAAGATGGAAGATGAAAGATGAAAGATGAAAGATGAAAGATGAAAGATGAAAGATGAAAGATGAAAGATGAAAGATGAAAGATGAAAGATGAAAGATGAAAGATGAAAGATGAAAGATGAAAGATGAAAGATGAAAGATGAAAGATGAAAGATGAAAGATGAAAGATGAAAGATGAAAGATGAAAGATGATAGATGAAAAATGAAAGATGAAAAGTGGAAAATGGATGGTTGGAGTAGAAAGTTGGAAGGAGGATGAAAAATGAAAGATGGAAAACAGAAGGCCGGAGCGGAAAGCTGGAAAATGGAAGACGGCCGAAGGAAGATGGAAAATAAAAGAGGAAAGACGGAAGATGGAAAACGGAAGGTCGGAGCAGAAAGCTGTAAGATGGAAAAAGAAAGATGGAATATGGAAGATGGAAAACGGAAGGTCGGAGCAGAAAGCTGTAAAGTGGAAGATAGAAAGTACAAAATAAACAGAGGGAAATAGAAAAAGCAATTAGATTATTAGATATTAGAACTTCGAAATGCAAAATGGAAATTGAACATAGAAATAAGAAAAATCCTATAAATAACTACTACTATTTATAGTGTTGGTGAGTTGCAAATTCTATTTCGAAATACTCAAACGGAAATGTACAGTAAATTATTGCGTATAGTTATTTAATCGATTATTAAAAAAGTTTAAGTTATTGTCTTAATTTGATAATAGCATTTTCCGTTTTTATCCAAGAGCAATCATATAATAAGTTTTTAAAAGTTCGCAGTTGTTTATGTTACTATATAAAGTTTCAAAAACTGCATTTTGCCCTTTAGATATAATAATGACGTAATCAAACGAGATCCAAACATTTTTGCATAATTTCTAAATAAAATTTTTATTAAAATAAAGTCGCATGAAAAGCGATTTGAGGGTAGTTCGCACAGTGTTTAAGATTCTTATCCAAAATATCTGATAACCATCGAGCAGGGGTTGAGAATTTCCCAATTGAGTTCTTCGATAGCGCGTACATATTGTACGTCAAGCTTGTTCAATTGCAGATAGCATGCTAATCCAATTTCCATTATTTATGTGACGTATTATCTGCCGATGCACCACTTTATCGATATCGATAAGAAATTGGTATGAGCAGATTTGCAAATCGTTAAACATATATAAATGACCTGCTTAGGACCGTTCATTCCATATTATAAACAAAGACTTTGCTCAGGGATCTCTCAATTGGAATCGGCTTGAACATGATAAGTAAGTATTCGTATTCCCATTTATATACATTCAAGTTCAATTATACCCAACATTTACGACTTTTTCAGAGTATTTACTGCTTTTGGCATTGGTCGGTATGGCTGCGGCCGCAGTAGAAATTGAATGCCCGGAGGATTCAGACCCCGATAATCCGACACTGATTCGGCATCCGACGCAGTGTAATATTTACTTCATCTGCATAAATGGAGAGGCTGTGGAGCAGATCTGTCCGGAAGGTACCTACTTTAATCAGGCAACGGGGCTGTGCGATGAAGCGGAAAATGTTTTCTGTCCATTCGGTCATTAGTGAATTAAGGTGAATCGACAGTTGCTGATAACGTGGCAGTTTCTCTAGGACATACATATCATGATGACTTACCAGCTTGTGTTTTTTTTTCGATTGCAGTTCCAGAATTGAAAAGTAAAAACCGGATGATTTTTTCCGAATATTATTGTGACCTGATTGTGATCAAAGTCGCATTGTATTGTATTTGTATATGAACAGAAAATTTAACAATTTTCTTCCTAACAAAATATTTTGACAGTTTTAAATTAACTTTGTTTTGTCAGTTGTTAAATAAAATCTTCAAAAATTCCAAGTGTATGTGATATTCGTTATAAAATTCTGTTTATTAATTTAGTAATTAATCTAAACAAAATGACGATTTTTTTAACTTAAGCTTACACTAGACTTACAAGTATGGTGGCATGGTCTCCATATTCTCGGTGAAACAGACTATCACTCTTTCTTACCAGTAAATATTATTTTCGCATATTCATTTTCGCGGTAATAAATGAGTACTTTAACATCGGCCATCCCATGCCCTGTATCCTAATCCAGCACTCTCTTTTTATTTTGAGTTTTATTAGAAATCTTAGTTTAGGAACAAAATATAACTTTTCCTCCATGAGAAAAGCAAAACACGCACACAAACACAAACACAAAAGCACAAGTCCTGTGTTACCAACACTTTTGTTTTCACAGCATTAGTCAACGTGTTCTAAACGTGATATCGATTAAACTTACACGTTGAAAATCAACAACGCGATGCAAGATGAAAGATGAAAGATGAAAGATGAAAGACGAAAGATGAAAGATGAAAGATGAAAGATGAAAGATGAAAGATGAAAGATGAAAGATGAAAGATGAAAGATGAAAGATGAAAGATGAAAGATGAAAGATGAAAGATGAAAGATGAAAGATGAAAGATGAAAGTTGGAAAACGAAGGTCGGAGCAGAAAGCTGGAAGATGGAAGATGGAAGATAGAAGGTACAAAATAATTAAAGAGAAACAGAATAAGCAATTAGATTATTAGATATTAGATCTTCAAAATGCAAAATGGGAAATATAACATAGGAATAAGAAAAATCCTAAAAAAAATTATTAAAATAAAATCGAGTGAAAAGCAACTTGAATGTAGTTGACACAGTCTTTAAGATTCTTATCGAAAATGTCCGATATCAATCGAGCAGGATTTGAGAATTTCCCAATTGAGTTCTTCGATTGCGCGTACATATTGTACGTCAACCTTGTTCAATTGCAGATAGCATGCTAAATCCACTTTCCATTATTTATGTGACGTATTATCTACCGATGCACCGCTTTATCGACATCGATAAGAAATTCGCATGAGCGAATGAGTAAATCGTTAAACATATATAAATGATTTGCTCAGGACCATTCAATCCATATTATAAACACAGACTTTGCTCAGGGATCTCCTGTTCGGAATCGGTTTGAACATGATAAGTAAGTAATCGTATTCCCATTTATTTACATTCAAGTTCAATTATACCCAACATTTACGACCTATTTTTTCCAGAGTATTTACTAGCATTGGCATTAGTCGGGATGGCTGCGGCCAGTGTTACCGGGATCTGTCCATCCGAGGGATCGTACAAAATAGCTTTGCCGCGAATGGCGACCCGTTTCATACAGTGCACCGAGGGCGTTGCCAGCCTGGCGGAATGCCAGCGTGGAACGAAATTCGATGCCGTCTCGGCAAGGTGTATCGCGGCCGCAGCAGCCAAGGATATCGAAATTGAATGCCCGGAGGATTCGGACCCGGATAATCCGACACGGATTCGGCATCCGACACAGTGTAATATTTACTTTATTTGCATCAACGGGGAGGCTGTGGAGCAGATCTGTCCGGAAGGTACCTACTTTAATCAGGAAACAGGCTTGTGTGATGAAGCGGAAAATGTTTTCTGTCCATTCAGTCATTAGCGATTTAAGTTGAATCGACAGTTGCTGATAACGTGGCAGTTACCATAGGACATACATATCATGATGACTTACTAGCTTGTGTTTTTTCAATTCCAGTTCCAAAATTGAAAAGTTAAAAACAGTTGAAGTTTTTCTTAATATTATTGTGACCCAATTGTGATCTTTTTTAAATTTTATTCATCGACATATGAACAGAAAATTTAACTATTCTTTTTCCAACAAATTTGTTTTAGAATTTTAAATTAGTTTTGCCAGCTGTGGAATAAAATCTTGGAACATTCTACACGTATGTGACATACGGAATAAAATTGTATTTGTTTATTTAGTAATTAATCTAAACATCCGATTCGAAGTGACTGTTTCTAAACAGAGTGTTATATTTGAAATTATAAACCTTCAAACATCTTGGAAGTAGCCTTTTCACCTACTCTCTGTTCTCCATATTCTCGAAAAAACAGAACTCTTTCTTGCCAGTAAATATTATTCTCGCATATTTGTTATCGTAGTGATAAATTAGTTCTTCCACATCGGCTTAGAGTATCAAGTAGCTAAAAGCCTGCCGACCATCCCATGCCCTGTATTTTAATAACGCTCAGTTTAGGGACAAAATCATAACTTTTCTTCCATGATAAAAGCAAAACACTCAAAGAAAAAAAAACAACAGCACAAGTCCTGTGTTACCAACAGGATAAAAAAATCCACTTTTGTTTTCACAGCATTAGTCAGCGTGTTCTGAACGTGATATCGATTAAACTCACACGTTGAAAATCAACGTGTGACCAGTTTTCTATTTTGGTTCTCTTCCAAAAGACCCGATGTGATATGTTATCTTTCAGTGCAACCAAAAAAGATATCCGCCTGTCGATAACAATAATCTCTGTCTGACGCGAAAGTTCGACTCATATGGCGTGTATAAATAATTGAAAGATCGAAACTAATCTGGTATTTCGACGGCAACACTCGAACCGGGACTTTCCATCATACCCACCCAAGTGGCACCTGAAAATGATAAGTAAGTGATAACATCCTGGACAATCCAGTCCAGATTTACTTTGAATTTGTTTTTAGGATACTTCCTACTTTTGGCACTGTTTGGATTGGCTGCGGCTAGCGTTAGCAGCATCTGCCCTTCGGAAGGAATTCGGAACGTTCCTCTACCTCTGTGGTCCACTCGCTATGTGACATGCGTTGATGGAATCCCTACTCTGAGTAAATGTGAACCAGGAACACAGTTTGATGCCAACTACGGACAGTGTGTTATGATCGCGTCGGTGCAGAATGAAAGTGCAGAATTTGTATGTCCCGAAACGGATGACCCCTCGGAGCCAATGTATGTGCCTCATCCAGGAAGATGTTATGTATATTTTATCTGCGTCAATGGTGTGGCGTATGAACAGATATGTCCTGATGGAACGTACTTTAACCCTATCCTGAGAGTGTGTGATCTTCAAGAGAATGTTGATTGCCCCCATTAAAAGATTAGTGACATAGAACTGTTAACTTATAAGCACAATGCTGCAGGTAATACGACTGTCTGAACTAAATATAATTAATGGGTTTATATTTTTTATTGCACTGAGTTCTATCTGAAGTACTAGTAGTCTGAAAAACTGTAGATTCTCAGAAGGGCGTAATATATTGACCACGAGTGAACGGATCATGAATGAGGCCTTGTACCTACTTGAAATAAAACAAAAACCATTTCAGAGTCATTTGAGCAAGTAAAGGAGCAATAAAACTGCCAATTATCCACAAACGCAGTAAAACCCCCGAAGGATCATGATACATTAATGAAATAAAAAAAAGTGCAATTTAATTAGCTAATTATTACCATAAAATGAATTTAAAGTCAGGTGCTGCTTGAATCAACAAAATTTATTATAATAATGTTACTTATCCATATGACAAAGATATGATTAACTGATAAAAATAATTCTGCTTTTTTCTTTACCTTTTCTATTGTTAAATGCGATACGCAATAAATTGAAAACTTTTGTAGATAACTGCCAAATCCAATTATTTTAAGGAACAGGACACGAAAATCTTTTTACTTTTGTTATGATATAACAAAGGTTTAGAAATTGGTCGAAAAATATGGAATTGATCCAACGCCCGGACTCTCCTGGAACTAACGGTAAGTATTACTTCAGGAGGGGGTTTGCCTTCGCACTTCATCGTTGCCTATCGAGTCGTGAACCGATCCAGAGATGGTGATCAACCTAACATTCATCCTTTCACGGCTACCCTCGCAGGGTTTCTGTCCAAGCCTGGTGCTGCTCCGTTGTGCTTGTCGGTCCGCCTCCGATGCGTCTGTTGAGACGGCCTAACCGGTGTTGATAGTGTTGATAGACCTTGGAACCTTGCGGAACTTCCGTAATGTTCATCGCCTTACACCCCCTGGCGGTCTCGTAAACAAGAACCCAATTCCGGAAGTAACTCTTCAGAATTCTGCATAGATATCCCGAGACCTGTATTCTATGCAGCGACTCAGCAATGGCTTCTCAGCTAGCACTGTTGAAGGCGTTTTTCACGTTGATTGTTATAACGGTGCAAAAACGATGTATCCAGCAGACATATCGGCCTATATGACGCCAGATCCCCTGTAGACTTGCCTGGCTTTGGCACTAGCACTAGCTTTTGGAGCTTTCATTTGTCTGAAAAGTGGCCATCTTCTAGGCATTTTTGCAGCACTGTCCTGAACATGTGGCCGTGTTAGGGATTCCATCCGAACCGGATGCCTTCTTGTCTTTTAGCCGTCTAGTCACTGCTGATAGACCGTCAGGTATGCCCCTCTCTTCTACATTGTACGGTGTCGGCGGCCGCATTGTAGGCTCGTGCGCCGGGAAAGGACCTTTCACGATAGCCTTCAGCTTATCCGGGCACATCTCCCTGGCCTGGCAGTCCCAGGACCTTTGGCTTTCGCCATCACAATGCGATACGCGTCATCCCTCGGGCTCTGAGACAACTAGCACGATGGTTGCTAAGTGTCTCATTCCATCAGTAGGTTGGGTGTCGGGCATTTCTTGGCCCCAGTTTTCTCGGCATGGTAGCATCACATGCCCTTATCAGCGTGTCCGTCAACTCGCCCGCATTCAGGATCATTCAGGACCTTCCGCTTTCCACCCGGAGCGCTACAACGAACAGGTGCTTGTCAAAGGCCTCCACCTCTTTCACTTTCACTCGTAGGTCTGAGCTTTTTGCATTGTCACTATATATAATCACCTGGTGATCACTATGAGTTCACCCTTCACAAACCCTCCAGTTCATGTTCGGAATCAGTGTTGGACTGCCAAAGGTGACGTCAATGATAAATTCGCGGCCGTCCTTACAACATGTGCTGACGGTGCCTTCATTGAACAGGGCGATTAACAAACTGTTCTCTCTGGCGTAAGTATGTCTGCTGCCCCACTCCATAACCCAAGCATTGAAGTTTCCTCCAATGATGGTAGGCCTTCGGCCGATGAGTTTCTCTATCAACTTCTAATCCGTGTAATAGCTGCACACGAAGATCCTGTTGATTCTGCCAATCACGAAAATTTCGTGCGAATTCGAAACCACCTCTTCAATGGGGAACTTGTCCATTACCTGTATTGAAGCCATTACTGTTCGATCAGCTGCCCAGTTACTTAGTATGACTCTGATTATTGCAATATCACACAACGATTCCGCTGTCGACCGCCACAACAATTGTTGTGCTGTATCGTCGTGATTGAGAATGATCTGAGTCGCCTCCATCACTTCTGGCTCGCCGACGACTTTTGATATGCTGGGCATTGGAAGCCTTCCGTCGTGTGATTATTTCCATATTATTTTTTGCACAGCATACACCTTGGTGGCTTTGGGCAGTCGCTTGCAAAGTGGCCGTTCTCGTCGCATTTCTGGCATGATTTGGATCTATCCGGATGCTCACAGTTTCGCGCTTGGTGCGCGCGGCCAGACCACTTGAAGCATCTCTCATTTGTTTAGCCTCGCAACAGATGGCGTTTAGCGCGCACACTGACCACCCGACTTTGACCGGAGATGCGAGTCGCCGTCGTCTACGTTCTACCGTAGGCCTTCCTCAACCGGATTGCCAATGGAACGTCGCTCAATTTACGCTGTGCTATGCATGCACTTGTAAGCACCTGCTCTGTGGTGATCTCCTCCAGATCCCTGCATTTCATTATGGTTTCTTGTGTTTTTGTAATGATTTTCTGTGGACTTTCGAGACTGTTTCGTCATAGACTGAGTACCTTTTTTTTTTTTTTTTTTTTACGAGTTGGGAAATCTGCTGAGCGCCTTAGAAGATACGGTACTATCAGACACCTGAGAAGATACCTCAGGGAGTGGGGTTTAGGTATCCCGACCCCCCTAATGGGGCGTGAGGATCCCGACCCACTAAAACCCTACTCGAGTCTCCAGCCTCAATCCCCCCTGGCACCACCTTATCGGTATTACTTCAGGGAGGGGCTATTGTGCTTAATGCACTCGCTTAGATAACTACTGGACTATGGTAGTTAGGCTGTTTATTCGCCGTTGATCGGCTCTCCAGTGGTTTTGTAGCTCGAGTACAATCTGGGTAGCAGCCGCATTGACCGCTCCCCAGACGTCCGAGCTGGAACACATCTTTTGGATTAAGTTATCCGGGGTAGTGTCCTGTCCGCTCACTGCCATCATGCTGCTTCTCGCGCCCGCGAAACGAGGGCATATGAAGAAAGCATGTTCTGCCGTTTCCTCAACATCCACGCATTCGGGACACGCGGGGGACTCCGCATGCCCAAACTTATGCAGATATTGTCTGAAGCAACCATGCCCTGACAGAATCTGTGTCAGGTGGAAGTTGACTTCGCCGTGGCGCCTGTTGACCCACCCAGATAGTTCCGGGATAAGTCGGTGTGTCCACCGACCTTTTGTGGAGTTAGACCATGCCCGCTGCCATGTGGTCATCGAGGCCGATCTTGTGGTACTCCGTATGCCTCTAGTTCCTCGTTGGTTGAAGCACTCTACGTCTTCGCTGATGATAATGCCAATAGGCATCATACCTGCTAGGACGCAGATTGCGTCATGTGAAACTGTGCGATACGCACTCGCCACTCTCAAGCACATGAGACGATAGGTGCTTTCCAGCTTGGCTAGATAGCTTTTGGTACCTAACGCCGATGACCACACCGGTCCGCCATACCTAAGTATAGACTGGACCACGTTGGCTAATAGCCTTCGTTTGCTGCCATATACCGCAGAGCTATTAGACATCATACGAGACAATGCCGAAATAGCTGTGGAAGCCTTCTTGCAGGCATAGTCGACGTGGCTCCCGAACTTGAGCTTGTCGTCGACCATGACTCCCAGAAGTTTTAAGGACCGCGTTGACGAAATAGTGCTGTCCCCGACGCTGATCTTTGCTTGCTGTACCGACTTGCGGTTGTTCACCACGATAACCTCCGTTTTATGATGCGCTAGCTCCAGTTTCCTGGATCGCATCTAATCTTCAACAATGCTTATAGAGTGGGCAGCCGTCAACTCAACCTCTCTGATAGATTCACCATAGACTTCCAGGGTGATGTCATCCGCAAAGCCGACAATCACCACCCCTACCGGGAACTTTAGCTTCAGCACCTCGTCATACATGACGTTCCACAACACCGGGCCCAGTATGGAACCTTGCGGAACCCCTGCGGTGATTGGAACGCACTTCTGACCCTCCTCCGTGTTGTAGCATAGCACACGATTCTGGAAATAATTTTCCAGGATCCTGTACAGCGACACCGGCACTTGGACGTTCCGAAGCGAGTTGGCTATGGAGTCCCAGCTAGCGCTATTAAACGGATTTCTCACGTCGAGCGTGACAACTGCGCAATAACGAATACCTGTCCTCTTGGGCTGGATTGCCACCTCGGCTGTCTTAGTGACAGACAAGATGGCATCCACCGTAGATTTGCCTTTTCGGAAGCCGAATTGGTTCCTTGACAGACCGTTTGTACCCTCAGTGTACTGTACGAGTCTGTTAAGGATAACCCTTTCCAGCACCTTGCCGGCAGTATCGAGCAGACAGATCGGCCTATATGACGAGGGGATACCCGGAGGTTTTCCCGGCTTCGGCAATAGGACCAGATTCTGTCGTTTCCATCTGTCCGGGAAGTTGCCAGCTTCCAGGCATCTACTCATTACTGCCCCGAATAATTCGGGAGCCTCCAGAATAGCCGCTTTAAGGGCCATATTCGGGATTCCGTCTGGTCCCGGTGCCTTGCTCACCTTTAGGGATTTAGCGATCTCAATGAGTTCCTCGTTCGTAACCGTTACTTCCTCCCCGACCTCTAAACCACCGTCGCCCACGTTACTTTGGATGTTCGGCCCGGAGACCGACCATCCTACGCTATGGTCTGAGATACTGGAACGTCGGCCGTGGGACGACTCAGCGGCCTGGGGCCAGGGCCTTGGCTCGTGGCGCGGAAAGAGGCCCTCAATGATCCGCTCCAGCATCTCTGGCGATCTCTCTGCGGGTGCCATCACGCCCTTGGCCTTTGCCATTACGATCCTGTAGGCATCACCCCACGGGTTCGCATTGGCACTGGCACATAACCTTTCAAAGCAGGCTCGCTTGCTAGCTATTATCCCACTCTTAAGCGCTGCGCGTGCAGCAACTAGTGCTACTCGACATTCTGCTCTGCCCTCGTCCGAACGAGCTCTTTGCATAATTCTCCTTGCACGAAAGCAGGCTCCGCGGAGTTCCGCAATTTCTTCTGTCCACCAGTAAACCGGTGACCTACCATACCTAGGTCGGCTTTTCCTAGGCATGGTGGCGTCACACGCTCGCGACAGCACCTCAACCAAATAATCAGCGTTCGGATCGGGCATATCGCGTTCACCGCACTCTCTTCGGATCGCTTCCACAAATACTTCAGGATCGAAGTATGATGTCTTCCACCCACGGGTGGTTGGAGTGTTGGCTCTACCCGCCGCCTGCCGCCTCGTTATCTGACCAACACCATAGCAGACCGCCTGATGGTCACTGTGAGTGTAACCATTGTCTACCCTCCAGTCTCCTATCAGACCAGGGCTGCCGAATGTCACGTCGATAATAGACTCTGCACCATTCCTGCTGAAGGTACTTGTGGTGCCGACGTTGGCCAGGTCTACGTTGAGCTTTGCCAGAGCCTCAAGCAGAATCCGACCCCTATGGTTCGTGCGACGACTTCCCCACTCAACCGCCCAAGCGTTGAAGTCGCCCGCCACAACCACCGGCCTTAGACCAGTCAGCGCAACTGATACTTGGTCTACCATCCGCGTAAACTGCTCGATCGACCAACTCGGCGGAGCATAACAGCTGCAGTAGAACACTCCACCCACTTTGGCAACCGCAAATCCCTCGTCTGCAGTTGACACAACCTCTTGAACCGGGAACCTGCTTGTCGTCCATATAGCCGCCAACCCGGACCTATCCGAGACCCAGTTACCGTTTCCGGCAGGGATGCGGTATGGGTCCGAGATGATGGCAATGTCCGTCAACGACTCAGTAACTGCTTGGTATAACAGCTGCTGGGCCGCATGGCAGTGGTTCAAGTTTAGTTGCTTTACCTGCACTACGCCCGTGTTTTAGTCGCAGGTGCGCCTGCCGGGCACTTTGAGCCTCCTGTTGTGTGCTTAGCGTCCCGTTGGCCTGTACATATCAGGCACTTGGGCGGCGCCGAACAGTCCCTCGCTATATGGCCCGCACCGCCACATCTTCTACACAGGTGGCTTCTGTCAGGCCCCTTACAGCTCCAGGACTTGTGCCCTCGCTCAAAGCACCGGAAGCAAGCCTCCGGCTGCTGGAACACGCTCAGTGGGCATACGGACCATCCCACCTTCAGCTTGGCCGCCTTCAGGGCTGTATTCCCGTCTACCAGTGGAAGTCTTATTGTAGCTACCTGGGTTCCCGCCGGTCCCTTGCGCAGACGAACTGCTTCGGTAGTCACCACCACGTTACATTGCTCCTTGAGAGCTCGTGTCAGTTCGACCGCTTCAGTGATCTCGTCCAGGTTTTTAAGCTGGAGAGTCAGCTCAGGCGTCAGTGCGCGGATCTGTATGCCATTACCAAGGACCTTTTCTGCCAGCACTTTGTAGGCAGAACCCTTCTCAGTGGCATCCTTTTTGAGCTCAAGGATCATGTCGCCGGTGCGGGAGCGGCGGATACTCCGCACATCCGCGCCAAGACCCTTCAGCTGCTCGTCCCCTCTCATGGCCTTCAAAACTTCTGCATAGCTCAGCCCCTCAGTTTTGAGGATAAGGGCATCGCCTTTGCTCCTCTTTTTTCTGGCCACTTTCGGTGGAGTTCGATCCTCCTCTTTCTTCCTGGCCTTCTTCTTTCTCACTGTTTCCCACTGATTGTCGGGAGCTAACTGCGTCTTATTACCCTCGGAGGGTTTCACAGTTTGCTTACGATCCTCAGCGATCAAGCGCTTCTTCGGGCCCGTGGGGGTTTGTTCCCCTGGGGACTGCCTTGCACGTTTAGTCGATATCTTATCACTGGACTGCTCCGTAGTCACAAGGGCTACGGTGTGGGCAGTCGTTGACAGGCAGGCATCCGTTTGTACAGACCTCGATACAAACGCCTTTTCTATCACTTTTACTCGCGCTTCGAGTTCGCCATGTTCCTTCGTCGCAGCACGGATGGTGCCCCGAAACATGAGCAGGCTTTGTTTCAGGTCCTTCGCTAGGGTGCTGCGGCCTGCCACAAACTCGATAATGGCATCGAGCTGATGAGACGCCGCTACCACTCTCGGTAGCATGTCTCTCTTTCCTTCCACTGCTTTTATTAGCGACGGGCCATTCATCGCTGCGTCCGGCGTAGATGCAGTTGGAGCGACAGGTATGCCGCTTCCCTTTCCGCTTACGCTGGCGCTTCTGCTCGTATCCATCGGCGGAGATCGCTGGATACCACCTCTTGCGAACGGATTATCTAGTCCGTCCGCGCTCACTGAAGTAAAGTTTTTTTGATTTTGATTATTCATATAGAATCCCACGAGTTGAGGGGAAAGAAGAGTCCGCCGCATCAGAGCCCCTCATGATGCGGTAAGGGCTGATTACTGTGGAGGGCGCTCTGGTACTCCACAGGCTCCGTTTGAGGCTGGGTATTTATAGAACCCCCCCCACCATTCATCCCTCGGCACGGGTCGCATGACACCTTGGATTAGGGGTTTATCCATTCTTGTTTTTACTTTTAGCCATGGATAACAGCTATTCAACCATCCTCCTTTTAGGGGCTTTGGACCCTCTGCTCAGGTTCTCAGTATTTTCAGGTTCATCGAACATGCTTCTACCGAGATCCGTCATTTGCAGGCGGAGACTGAGTACCTTTGGCAGATTGCGTCTGCTGTTTTGTTTTCCCCCTTCGCGTTTATTAAACTGACCTGCCCCGAGGCAAAGTTTCTGGCCAGGCAAGCCTGAACGTGGCAAGTGACCCTCTCACGAGGTGGCGCTTAAGTCACTTGCTTCAGAGATTTGGGAAAGCGGATAGAATACTGACTAGGAGGGCGTATTTCGACAGGCTACACCTGCCGATCGCCTACGACGGTAGTTAAAGTAGATTTAATACTCACTACTAATTGCTTAATCTCAACGTCATTAGCATGTCCTACTTTCTGTTCTGTTGGAGGTACACTACTGCTTCTATTCGCCATTGTAATCTAGTTTGACATTGATCATCGTTGTAGTCTTTCACTTCTAGCGAAGCAGTGCTTAGTTTATTAATCACCATTTAACATTTCGACATTTCGTTGCACAGATTGGTCACTAAGCGCAGGACGTGACCCGTGGCCCGTGGCGAACAGCTATCGTACGTTGCCTCTAGCTGCGTATAGAATACTTCCTTCTCATCGTTGGGTCTATGTCGTATCCACAGTTGATGTTTATGATGGTATTAGTGAATGGTGTAGTTGAAGGAACGGCATTTAATCCTCAACATTCTCTATTTGATCGCCTTCCAGTCCATCACGCGACCTCCCCATCTTGTTGGTTGCGCTACCGCTCTTGTAAAATTATGTCTTTCCGGCACGAAGCTTCCACACCTTGTTGCCTTTGCGACGGATCTCCTGTAGTGCCGCGGTGCCGAGCTTTCGGAGTTCTAGCTGTTCCAGCATCATCCTTTCGCCTTCGACCCGCGAAATCCAACGATCTACAGTTCCAGGTACCAAGCATCCATTCCATGTCCTAATTTCATCGACTTTGTCCATGTTGAATGTTCCGAGTCGAATCTCCTTGATTGTTCGCAGTTAGTTTGATTTTGGTAGGTTACCTTATTGGAGTCATGTCATCGAGTTTCTGGCTGAGACCGACATCTTAGATGTAGTGCCGAGAATACATATTTCTCAATTCAGCTGCCCACTCCGGATCAAATGCTGAGCCCCTTTTAACCTAGAGTACAATAGTGCACTTGGTTGAGGAATCGTCAAACACCCAAAAGGCGCCCTCATATGAGAATAGACGCTCAAGGCTGATAAAATTTCTCGTTGCTAGATTTAGCATTCGCACGGGTGCCTCCTTCTCTATCGGTATACGACCTTAGATTCCACCAAGGTTGGTTACCCAATCTTCACTACTTATTTTCGTACTACTATTAACCAAGAGCCGGGGTGACTCTTGCCGTATCCAGAATTCCTCTCCACTGTACTCGGTTCTGGGCTACTCGTCGCCAATTCATTGTGCGTCTCGACACACGCAAATCGGCTTCAACCCGATCGAGCCATCTAGCACATTGGGCCCCTCTATTCCTGGCGCTGGTAGGACTCTTGAAAAGAACGTATTTCACTAGCATCTTGGCGACGTGGCCGGTCCACCATGGTCTCTCAACAACTCGTGGCTCATATGTCTACGCCACTGTCCTCTGACTATTTGTACTCCCCCATAAATAGTCCGCAACATCTTTCCACACCGCTAGTGCACGTATGTCTTCCGTAAGCAAAGTTACAGTCTCAAATCCGTAGAGGACTTCCGGTCTGATTAGCGTTTTGTACATCGTCACCTTTGTGCGGTGGCGTAAGCTACTTGATCGAAGCGTCTTGCGGGGGGAAATGTAGGCTCGACTTCCAGCTTGAATGCGTCGTTGAATTTCCTTACTCGTATTGTTGTCGGTGGTGACCAGAGATCCCAGATACAAGAGCTCATCAACCACTTCCAGTTCATCGCAGTAAATAGTCACTGTCCGGGGGAGGCGAACGTTGCTTTCTCTGGAACTTCTTCCTACCATATAGTTGGTTTTCGACGCATTGATTTGTAACCCTATCCTCTTTGGCTCCGTTTTTAGTCTGGCGTAGATTGCTTTAGTCATCCCAAGGTTTGACAAATGCTCAAATAAGCGTAGAAGGGTTTGGAATAAGCGATACTGTGTATGTATTGTAGTCTCATCCATCGCTACCGAACCATATTGTGTTTGTAGGCATACCAGACCAAGTGATAAAATTATCTTTTCTGAATTGGAAATAACTAAAGTATTATTATTATCAAGTTAAACTCCGAATTCATAGATCCCAAGATTGTCAAATAAATCCGAAGTCCCACAAGGTAGCAATCTCGGACCGCTACTGTTTGTTTTATTTTGTAACGATATTGCTCTGGCTCGCTTATGCAGATGTTTTGAAGCTGTACGTAACAGTGCGCAACGTAACGTAACACTAGAGGATTATTGTCTTGCAGACGACCTCGGTAGTAACATTTGCGGAGCGGTGCCAAAGAAATACATTGATTTATGAGTGTGGAAAATGCCAGGTGATCACGTTCCACCGTATCATTCAGACAATTTTTTTCGATTACCACATTAATTGCTTCATGGTTCCGAGAGTTACTAAAGTGTCTGACTTGGGAATTTACCATGATACAAAAATGACATTCGATTCATCACTGTTCAACAATCATTTCAAAAGCAACACGACATTTGGGATTTGTTGCCAAGGTAGCGAAGGATTTTTCGGATCCGTATTGTTGGAAGTCGTTGTATTGTGCACTCGTCCGTCCAATTTTGAAAAATGCGTCTGTTCAATAGTATCCTCATCAAGTTCATGGTGCCTTACGATTGAACGCGTTCGAAAACGGTTTGTTTGTTTGGCGTTGAGAAGCTTGCCTTGGCGTGATCCCAACAATCTGCAACCGTATTACTATTGGGGTTGGATACTCTGGAATGATGACGGAAAATTCAGCAAGCACTGTTTATAGCAAAGTTCCTAAATGGTGAAATCGATGCCCCCGAACTACTTTCAATGTTTAATTTTCGTGTGCCAGGCAGGGATGGTTCGATCACTTTGACTCAATTTTGATTCATTTAACAGTACCGTCTCAGCCGAGCCAAATATAACAATGTTATGTATGAGACATATGTAAAACTAGTTATAAACTACAATTTTGCTGAACAAAGTTTTGCTGTATCGTTTGTCTTTATGGTGATACAACGCTAGTAACGCATCAGTGACTAAATGAACGTTCATTTAGTCACTAATAAGATACTAGCATTGTAGCGCCGTAACTACAAAAGATACAGAAAAACTTTATTCAGAAAAATTATAGATAATAACCTTTTCTACAAATGTCCCATATATAACTTTGTCATATTGGCCC
Organism: Sabethes cyaneus; assembly: GCF_943734655.1. NCBI lineage: Eukaryota > Metazoa > Arthropoda > Insecta > Diptera > Culicidae > Sabethes > Sabethes cyaneus. The sequence goes on along the minus strand of NC_071353.1, from coordinate 123,217,470 downwards.
TGTTAAGATGGTACTGTCAAATGAATCAAAATTTAGTCTAAGTGATCGAACCATCCCTGATGCCAGGCAAACCTCTTCAGAATGCGACGCTGCTGCAGCCAACATTTCATCGAACGGTGTTTGGGTAAAATGAACCGATCTCAGCGTGGATTCGGGCATTTACGGCCGTTGAAGAGTATTCTAAATTTGACAATAATCGGGATTTCAGACCGTCGAACAGTATTCCAGCATCGAACGGACAAGCACGAAGTATAAATTCTTCAAGAATGTATATCAGTGAAGTTTTTCCCGGTTCTCATAATTAAGCCAAGACTGCCGGATGCTTTAGCAACGACGTAGTTGATGTGCTGCTGGTAGGTGAGCTGAGAGTCAAGAAGCCGTACTAGAATGGTTGTCACAAAGTAGTTGTGGTAACCGAATTATGATTAATTTTAGTTTAATCCGGATGCTTCAACTAATTGGATCTAAACTGTGCTACTTGAGAGGACTTCTAGGTCCTTGATGCAATTCTCTTTTAATCAATTCACCGCCGAGATGATAGCCAACTCAACTGAACACACTAATGCAGAGCACTATTCTTTTTTCGTTACACCATCTTCAAACGCTCTCCATTTGTTGTTAAAGGAACATATCGCCTTTTACTTTTTTGTCCTCGAGATAGATCTTAGGATCATCAGCAAAGGAAAGCCTGGCTCTTCGTAGCGACAAGTTTGCATCGTTGAAATATTACTTCCACGTATCTAGCAGTGTCCACGTTTCGTGCCCGTAGAGGACAACCGGTCTAATTAGCGTTTTGTACAGTGTGCACTTTGTACGGGGGGTCAAATTGTTCGACCGCAAGTGTTTGTGGAGTCCGTAGTAGGCCCAACTTCCGCTGCTAATACGTCTTTTAATCTCACGACTGGTATTGTTGTCCTCTGTTGCCAGTGAGCCAAGGTATACGAACTCGTCGACTACCTCGAACTCATCCCCGTCGATTACCACGGTACTGCCCAAGCGGGCCTTGTAGCGCTCGGTCCCTCCCACTAGCATATACTTCGTTTTAGACGTATTTATCTTCAATCCAATCTTTTCTGCTTCGCGTTTTAGTCTGGTGTACTGATCTTCCACCGCCTCAATTGTTCTGCCGACAGCATCCACGTCGTCAGCAAAGCAGATAAATTGACTGGATTTATTGAAAATCGTGCCCCGCATTTCGATCGCCGCTCGTCTTATAACATCGTCAAGCGCAATGTTGAATATCAGGCAGGAAAGACCATCTCCTTGTCGAAGTCCCCTGCGAGATTCGCATGGGTCCGACAATCCACCCGAGATTCTCACACAGCACTGGATCCTATCCATTGTAGCTATGATAAGTCTAGTAAGCTTACCCGGAAAGCCGTTTTCGTCCAAAATTGCCCTTAGCTCTTGTCGATTTACGCTATCATATGCGGCTTTGAAATCGATGAGCAGGTGGTGCGTGGGGACTCGGAATTCGCGACACTTCTGGAGGATCTGCCGCAGGGTGAAGATTTGGTCCGTTGTAGACCGACCCTCCATGAAACCGACCTGGTAGCTTCCCACAAATTTATTAGCTATTGGCGATAGTCGATGAAAGATGACATGGGACAGCTCTTTGTAGGCGGCATTCAGGATAGTGATTGCTCGATAGTTCTCACAATCCAGCTTATCACCTTTCTTGTAGATAGGGCAGATAACCCCGTCTTTCCACTCCTCCGGTAGTCGTTCCGTATCCCAAATCTTAACAATCAGCTGATGCAGACAGCCGTCCAACTTGTCCAGGCCCATTGTAATAAGTTCCGCTTCAATGCCATCCTTTTCCGCTGCGTTGTTGTTGTTCAGCCGCCGGATAGCTTCTTTAACTTCCCTTATCGATGCGATGGGGTGTCACATCTTCATTGCTTGCTACACCAATGTCGTCACTTCCTCCACTATCATGGTCTGCACGCCGTAGTGCTGCTTCCACCTTTCGATCCCCGCAAGGTTGATAATCAAGATACCTCCATCTTAATCTCTGCACATTTCGGCCCGCGACGCAAAGCCTTTGCGAGATTCGTTGAGTCTCTGATAGATCTTCCGTGTGTCGTAAAAGCGGTACAGCTGTTCAAGTTCTTCGCACTCCTTCTTCTCTTGGTGGCGCTTCTTTTCCTTGAAGAGTCGGGTTTACTGCCTCCCCAGCTAGCATTTTCATATGTATGAAAAAGATAAAGATCAGCATTACGTACAGATATGCATGCTAATAAATCGTATTTGATGTGCAAAATTGGCATATCCGTACTATTTTGGAGGCGATATACGCGATTACGAATAATTTTGAGCGTTACGACTATAGAAGTATTAATATGCGATAATATCCGATTAAGCGCGAGTCGCTCTGTATTACTATACGATTATGTGCTGAAAATCGTATGTATGTCAGTTACTATCATTATATACGATAGAAAATAAACTTGGTCCCACTTTATCCAGCTTTAGTTACGATTTCGAATTTCTCTGGAGATAGTTACGATAATTTTCGTACATTGATATACGAGTTGGTGCTAGCTGGGTCCGCTTCTGTTTGTATCGCTCCACATTCTGACGGGTGGCTCTAAGCAGCATTTATACCCGCGCTGCATTCCTCAAGAGCTGCAAGTCCTTAAGAGGGGCTTCATCCAGCTCACCCTCTTCCGGCAGCGCGGTTTCGAGAGATACCGCGTAGTTTTCGGCGACCTCCGGTTGCTTCAGTCGCGCTAGATTATACCGTGGCGGGCGGCGGTATCGTATGTTGTTCACAACAGATAGTTTTTGACGTATCCTTACCATCACTAGGTAGTGATCCGAATCAATGTTAGCGCCCGGATAGGTTCTGACGTCGATAATGTCTGAAAAATGCCGACCATCTATCAGAACGTGGTCGATTTGTGATTATGTCTGGTTGGATGATCTACAGGTGTACCGATGGTAGAGGTAATGCTGGAAGAAGGTACTACGTATGGCCATGTCCTTGGAGGCGGCGAAGTCGACAAGTCTTAGGCCGTTTTCGTTCGTTTGCGGGTGAGCGCTGAACCGTCCAATCACCGGTTTGAATTCCTCCTCCTGACCAACCTGAGCATTACGGTCCCCGATGATAATTTTGACATCATGTCTTGGGCAGCGGTCGTATTCACGCTCCAACCGCGCGTAGGATTCGTCTTTGTCATCATCGGTACTTCCGAGATGAGAGCTGTGCACATTAATTATGCTAATATTAAAGAATCAGCCCTTGATTCTTAATCTGCACATTCGATGGTTGATCGACCACCACCCGATCACCCGCTTCTGGTAGATGGTATGACCATCTCTATACGTCCGTACCATCGTTCTTTCCTGCATACCTCCTGCAGCGCTATGATGTCGAACTTGCGGCTCTTCACTTCTTTAGAAAGCACGTGGGTACTTCCGAGGAAATTTAGAGACCGACAGTTCCACGTTCCTAATTTCACAACGTTAGTCCGTTTTCATCGCCTGGGTCTTTGCCGATTGTTCCGATTAGAGTTATTATTATTACTTACGAAGTCCATTACTTTGATTTGTTTAGTGGTTCAGGCTTGCAAAGCCTGCAACCAATCCCACAGTATCGCCGGAGGGCCAACGAAGCTCGAAGGAGCCCTCCTCCCCTGTCAGCATACGACCTTGGTTTCCACCGGGGATGGTTACCCGATCTCCATCGAGGTTGCTCGTATCCCGGCTGGTACCACGAGGAGGTTGCTGGGTAAGAGGCTGTGAACCACTGTGGAGTCTATTTTATGCCCGGTGCACAAAGCACCGATGGTACGCATTACCCAGCCGTTAACACCGTTGAAATATAGCACGAAGATAAGTGGGCCTAGTTGACTGCCATGTGGAATACCGAACGTATGTGGACCAGTAAACTTGGTCGTATGAAACGAGTTCGCATTGGATTTTCAATCCCAAAATATCTGTCCAAAATATATATCCAAAATAAATTGTCTTTCTGCGGCTTCCATTCGTTACAACCTTGTTAAATCCAATGAATTATAATCACTGAAAAAGAAAACCTTTTACTTTTACCTTTTAGAAAGGATACCGTTCTAAATAAACTGCTGTCAAAAGATTTCAAATCCAACTAGGAGAACTAGGGCGCTGTAGGAGAATGAGATATTAAATGAATCAAGGTTCTTTAGTTCTCGCCAAATTTTACGAATAAAAGGTCACCGCAACTTGGGAGTTAATCGAATTTCCAGGTACGAAATAAGCGAAGCGATTCAATTGGGCATCTGCACATAAATTGCACTAATTTGATTTGCGTTGCAATTTTCATTGCGCCTGTTGTGCATCCTTGAGCAGCAAGTGGCTATTTGCATCAAGCCATCAATACATGCCGGGCTTCAGCTTTCCAAACGTACCGGGAAATTTTGGTACGATGATCGCATCACAAATGTTACTGCAAGTGCAATGAAGAGAGAGAAAAAGTAATTGGCTGTGCCGTTTGAATGCACAGTCAGAATGCACAGCTTGTTACAAAAAGCATTTATTTTAATTCGATTTACAGCTTAGGCTTCGAGAAAGTGCCTTAAAGGCTCGATCATCAGAGATGATCACCAACAACGGTTTCTGGGGACAAAATACTAGAGAAAAAGATTCACAATGATGACATGTAATTAAAGGTGTGGCAATCTCTGGCGTTGAGCTTTAATTGAACTCTGTTTATGCAACAATTTCTTAGCACCATACAGTGCGATCATTAGCTTTATGACAGGTACTTTTCACATTAGCCATGTACACAGTTGTGATCACGTAACTAACGATGCACATATTTTTGACTTGGACTTCGTTGCTTCCTTGGAGGGTTAGCGACCTTTTAATGCACTTTTAGGTTCGTACTGAGAACGCATTTAATGTACGCTACTGTGCATCGCTGCAAATTGATGTGTTAATTTACTGCCTAAGGTATCTGGTTCTTTGTTGATCAACTGGTTTTCATTTTGAGTTTGCTAATTTTGAATGAAAAAATCAGAAATTGTTGATTTTTGAATCAACGTTGAATCTTGAGCTCTACTGTTCGCACTTCCGAATTTCGTAATAATCAAGCAGTATAGTTAATCATTACGCCAACTACCGTAGATTGCAAACAACCTGTCCGGTCGATTGGAACGTCCATTACGGCACAAGAAGTCGGCATTCGCGAACGCAAACGCACGGGGCAATTAAAAGTTATCAAGGGCTTTCTAGGTGCATACGGTAGAACGCATCCATGGTCAATGCAATGCAATGCAATGCAGTGCAAACTGAGGCGCTCAACAAAACAAACAATTTTGGGGTGAGCTCCGCCACGAATGGTCCATCAATTCTGGTGATGTCTGTGCTTTTCGTTAATGGCATCATGGTTGGCCAAATTTGCTTACAGTGCATTTTTGATCGTTACTTCAGTCAATAAGCGCTTCCTCGTGAGGTCGAATATTCGCACAAAAATTACCCGAAACAGGCGTTTCTGTTAACTAATTCAATATGATTGATCGATTGATTGATTGAGTTGAAAGCAAAAATATAAGATTAGTTAACCTATGTTAACTGCATTCTCTATTTCCAATTTTAAATTAAATTTTCAATTAATTTCTATTGATTCAAAAAATTATAGTAAACACCTATTACATTTTAACAAAATAAAGTTTTATTTATGCACTTTGTTGGTTGCCATGAAATACGTTCAACGATTTATGTTCGTAGCAAATGATGTAGAACAAGCACAATTTCCAATCAGTGAAATCTCTGAAAACCCTGCGTAAATATAATGCACGGGTAAACTGCATTATACACAACCAGTTGTACCTGCATTGAACTAATTACCTGCGTGTACGCTGGTGGTCGAATGCATTAATTTTGAAATATTGATAAAAATCGCCCGACGAAGCGATTTTGCAAAATAAAAATTTTCAGCTCAGTTTCTCCTGCCACAAAAAGAATCAGGTAAGTCAAATCTCCACCTTCTAACTTACACGATCAGCGCAAACGCCTTCTTTCGCTTTATGATGTGAGCGAAACTTGTACCGCTAATAGACCGCGATGTTGTAATTACTGAGCATAGATATTACCGCATAATTTATCTCCTTTGCACGGTGTGCACATGTGAGGAATTTGTACAGGAGCTTTAGCTATTTAGCTATCGGTGTAACAAACTGATACACATGCTGCCATTCGAGAAAGCAATAATGCAACGTAATCACAGTCCGGTACCTACCTACTGACACTAACAGGCTGATTAACAAATATAGTACTAGTCGTCTAGTTATGGCTTTCACAAGGAAAACTAAAACATGAGGTTTATGATCCGAGAATAAAGTACCGAAGGCCAGCGGACCAATCATTTATTGGTTAAGTACCAAGTTCTAAGTACTTTGCTCTACCGAAATTTGCAAATTACTGAATTTGCAAGAATTATGCTTAAAAACCCATAACCATGTTGTGAACATTAACTCAATTTTTTGTGTTTAATGCATAAATACCCTTAATGATAAAAGTTTCATAATTTAGCATGTTTTGTTGTTCTGGATTGTGCTCGAAAAATTTTCATAAACATTGGTAAATTTACTCTGCGATGCTCGGTTCATGATATATGAATTTTCAAAGCTAACAATGCTTACCTACTGCTTAAATTTGCTTGGAATTTTTTGGAAAAATAGGAGACCTTGAATTGATTAAATATTGGTTTCGTGTTTATAAGGCTACTAGATCAGATCAAACGTGAGAAAAGCAAATTTGTTAATAAAGATAAAATCGATAAAAACACGATTATTATCAAACAAACCTACGCAGCGCACCGAAAACCATATGTATTTCAAGTTCTTCAAGTTCGGTGCTGCTCCATCGCGTCGTCCGCGCGAAATAGAGTTCGAGGCGAGCTTGTGGCAGCTTTTCCGTACACCCATCCCGAGCTGACAACTTTTACTTCATACCTACCTACAATTGTGAATCGTTTCCTACCACGAGCAGGATGATCCATCTGTTCTCGTAAGCATTCTGGCATTTCATTGACGTTCCTTCCAGGCAAACCACCTGGTAATTTGGCTCGGCCCTGAAAGAGGCACACGTCCGTCCGTCGTGACGTTGGTCGTGAAAAAAAGTGAACGGGATAGGCTAGGTACGTTTTCAAGGAACAATGTCATGACTTTCACGGACCCGAATGTTAAGAATAAGGTCACCGCCCCTTAAGTGGATGTAATTCATCAACTTTTCTGGGACACAAATAAATTTATGCGGTTTTCATTATTTTACGACCCATAATTAACTGAAAATAAAAATGATTTATCGCAGTGCTGAGTAGATTCAATTGTACAGGAATTATCTGGCTGATAATTTTATAATATCGATACAGCGTTAGTTGTACACTAGAATTCAATAATATTTTTTCCTAACTTTATGAAGACTCAAGATTTTAGGAATTATAAAGTAACAGCTTAAACTGAATCTAAAGGTAATAGGTATATACGCACACACAAAGTGGGCTGAACTTTTTTATGGTTGTATAACGAAGTTCAGAAGTGGGTTTGCCCATTTTTGCATGCATATTCCAACATTCATGCCGATAAATGAAACGTCCTTTGGAATAATGAGTATTTTAAGTGTTGTTTCTTGAGAAGACTGACCATTCACTTCAATTTAACTGAACGGTTTACTGCCGATTTCAAGATTTTAAGAGTCAGGGCGTGCAGTAAACAGCTGTAAAACAACTTACTGTAAAACAATTTGAGTTTTCTACACATGTTTTTCAAAATTTAAACATTAAAATTTAATTATCAACCTTTCGATTATAAGGGCCTGGTGGTTTGGAACGTTTTTGAAAATAAAAATGTCTTCTAATTATATTTGCAAGAAGGTAATTGCAAAAAAAGCGAAACTTTTTGACTTCATAGTGGACTGAACTGACATGAACAAAAGGGGCACCCGACCATTCAGAAAATCATTTGGCCTGAAAAAACTGAGTAATTGTAGGATGGCGACTCTATTATTTTATATACTTAAAATTATAATTTAAAATCATAATTTAAAATACTTGGATGGATGGACCCAAATGGATTTTAAACCAAAGTTAATATTGGACTAGACATTAAAGATGTAATTCGACTTAATTGGAATTAGCCTTGAATTTGGACTAATTTGGGCGTGAAGCTTTAGTTCAAGTTGAACTAGAAATTAGACTTAAAATTTGATTTGGAGTCAGACTTAAATTTGGAATAATTTGGACAGAAATCTTTACTTGGCATTAGAAGCGAAATAGGACTTAAGACGGGATTTAAAGGTTTGTAGAAGACTTCAATTGAATTGAATTAGACTAAGAATTAAATTTGACAATCGTCTTAAAATTAGACTTAGGAAATTACATTTGCCATTAGATTTGGAATTTGAATTCAAATTGCAATTGAGATTGGACATGAAAGAAGAATTTAAATTTGACTAAAAGCTTAACCTAAACTTGGAATTAAACTACACTTGAAATTGCTTTTAAAATCGCACATGCAATTGAACTTTACAACATTAAATAAGATTCGAATTTGGACTGAATTGAACTAGAAATTTTAACTACTTCCAGTCGAACATGGGCACTAAATTAGTCATAAAGTTTCACTTGAAATTATGCTGTACTCTAACAGTCGGTTGTGAAGTCTATCGATAAAGAAGGGGCAAGGCTTAAAAATAGGTTTAGGCGTTTTTCTGTCCCATTTTTCCACTTTTTGTTTCATCTTTTCTCCTTTTCTGTATCGCTTTCTTGGTTTTTGCCCTCCACTTTCCATCCCTTTTTTTCTTATTCTCTCGTGTTATTTTTTTGTGCCGTGTTTCCTGTTTAATTGTTTAGTTTTTCTTTGTTTCCTTCTTTTAATTTTTTTTCCTTTTCTCCAGTTCTATTTTTCCTCATACTTCTCACCCGTTTTTGGCTATTTTCTTTCCGGCTTTCAGTCTTCTCTCTTCTCTTTTCCTTCTGTTTTCGTTTCTAGTCTTTTTTTTTTGTTTTTTTCCTTCTCGTTTCTGACCTTCGTCTGTGCCGTTTTGCTCTTTTTGATATTGATTCCGTTTTTCCTTTTAGTTTCTCTTATATGCATATGTTTCGTATTCCTTTCATGTCCAATTTCTTCTTTTTTCTCTTTGACTTTCATTTTTTTTGCCTGCTACTTCCTCTTTCTCGGTTCCTTTTCCTGAGTCTTAATTTCCTTTATGTTAGTTTTCGTCTTTCTTTTTTCGTTTTACCTATTTTCAGGCCAGTTTTTGCTCATATCCTGCCTCATTCTTTATCATTTTTTATCTCTTTTCGACTCATTTTTCCTTTTTCTTGTCTTTTTTCACTTTCCACTCCGTTTTTGTTCGTTGGTCGTACGTTTTTTCGTCGATCTGTTCCGTTCTTCCTTCGATTATGGTCTAGTTTTCCTCACTTTCGGTCAAGTTCTGTTTATTATTTCCGTATTATGCTTTTTTTTTCTCTTGTTTTTTTTCATGTGTGGACTTATAACTGCGACCAGTATAGTTGATGGGTGTTTGCTGTATGACCTGCACTGCATTTCTTTTTGCTATAATCGCTATTGAATGAGCAATATGCTTATTAAATATAATGCGTGCTTTTGTGTATTGGAGTTTACCCTTGCTTCAAAGCTTGATCTACTTTATCGACCTTTTCCTCACTGCCAGTACTATCCCATATTATAGCCGTCCCTGGCGAGGACTCATTCATTCCTCTGACCAGTACACTTAACTATAGGAGGGACATTTGTACTTTCAGGAGGCTTTAGTGGGTAAATTTAGAGTTCAGCATGAAGAAAGCGCAAATGAGGGGGGCCTGAGAATAACCCCATGCTAAAGTCATTTAACATCGAATGGCTTGATTCTACTAAGATTCGAAACCACGACCACCCGCTTGTCAAAGCAGATTTGGTAACCTTGCGGATACGGAGCCCCACTTCTTTTGTTTTTATTTTTTGTTTCATTTTATTTCCTTTTCTATTCCGTTTATCCTGCTTTTCTCCTGCTTCCGTAACTTCTCCTATTCCTCCTTTTTCTATTCCGATTTTTTATCGCCTTTGATGTCCGGTTTTGTTCCTTTTTCTAACTAGTTTATCCTCATTTTCTTTCTCGTTTTCTTTGTTTTCGTTAGAGTTCCTTTCTCTAATTTTTCTTAATTCTTTGTCCCTTTCAGTCATCATTCTTCCAGTCAAGTCTCCTCGTTTTTGCTGTTTTTCTCTCTGCCGTTTTCTTCTTTTCCGCTTTTTGCTTTTTTTTCCTTTACATATCTCGTTTTTCCTCTTATTCCATCACCTTTGTTTTTCTTTTTTTCAGGCCTGTTTCTATTCTTTTCGCGCTGACGACTTTCCTCTTATTTGTCTCTTTTTTCTAGTTTTTGTTACGTTTTTCTTCGTGCTTTTTTAATTTTTTCTCATTCTATCTCATTTTTTAGTTTATTTTTGTTTCTTTTTCTGGAAAGCCCTCGAAAATAGACTGCCAGTAGATCCAGATCTGAGATCAGTAATTTGCCTATTAAATTAGCTGATTCTTATTCTTATTCTTATTCAGTAAGAGCTAGTTTTTCTACAGAACAGCAAAGAATGCTTTCCTAAAAATTTTATTATTAAAACTAATTTGTAACTCTTTTTATTAGGTTTCTCTCTCGGGTTTCGTTTTGCTTGTTTGCTTCTTTTTTTCGTTGCCATTTTCCTTGTTTTGATGGCCCGTTATTGCTTTCCTGTCTTTATTCTGCTTTTGGATCACTTTTTTTCTTTCCTCTCAGGTTTTCGTTTTTATCTCCCATTTTTCGTCTATTTCTCTTTCGGTTTACTTCGTCCTTTAGTCCATTTTTCTGCATTTTTTTCTGTCCCATTTTCCCATTTTTGTCCCATATTTCCCCTTTCGTCGACTTTTTTTGCCATCTTTATGTTCCATATTCCGGTTGTTCTCTACGGGCATGAAACATAGACAATGCTCGAGGACCTGCGAGTGCTCGGAGTTTTCGAACGACGAGTGCTAAGAACGATCTTCGGCGGCGTACAGGAGAACGGAGTATGGAGGCGGAGGATGAACCATGAACTCGCACAGCTCTATGACGAACCCATTGTCTAGAAGGTGGCTAAAGCTGGACGGATACGATGGGCTGGGCATGTTGCAAGAATGCCGGACAATTACCAGTATTCCTGGTGTTCGCCTCAAATCCGGTAGGAACAAGACGACCAGGAGCGCAGCGAGCAAGATGTTTAAACCAGGTGGAGCGATCTGGCGGAGAGTACTCGGTGTCCAAGGAATTGGAGAGCGGTAGCCCCCAACCGAGTTACACGGAGAAACTTTGTTCAACAGGCTTTGTCTTAGGATGGCAAGCCACCTAAGTAAGTAAGTATGTTCCATACTCCCTTTCATGTCTCGTTTTCCCTCTTTTTATCTCTCGGTTTTTCAGTCTTCTGTCTGCTGTTTCCTCTTTCTTTGGTTCATTTCTTTTTTTTCCTCTTCCGTTTATCGCCCTTTTCCTGAGTTCTGAATTTCCACTGTTATGTTTTACGTCTTTCTTCTTCTGTCTTCGTTTTGAGGCCCGTTTCTATCGATCGTCGTTTGTTTTCTATTTCGTTCGTTTTTATTTGTTCATATGTTCTGTACTGCCTCTCATCAAGCTTTTCTTTCGCTTTTTAACGTTCAGTTTTTCTTTCCTGTATTATCCCTTTTGTCTTCCATTTCATTTTTTTCTCCCCATTTGATTGTCTTTTCTGTCCCGTTTTTATTCTTTGTCTGTTCTGTTCTGTTCGGCAGTGAAGATTTCTGATTTCATACCTTTGTTCTGCCGTACCAATAAGTAAGTTTCTCTTTTCTTCCCGTTCTATCCCATTTTTCTCCTTTTCTGTCCCATTTTTCTCTGCATTAGGCAAGTTCTTCCTTATTTTCTGTCGCGTTTTCTTCCTTTTCTTTAAAGTTATTCTTTCGTTCATCTCATCGTTTTTCTTTTCTTATTTGTGCCTCATCTTATTTTGTTTAGTCCCTTCGCTTTTTGTGTCGTTTTGCCTGTTTTTTTTCATTTTCTTATTTTCTTCTATGTTTCTCCCGTTGGTTCATGAGATATGGTTTTTTAAATTAAGTTAATATTCAGGGAAACCGAGTTTTTCAAATATAATTCAGCCATAATAAGTTAACCCAGGAGTGCCTACAGACGATAACAGCGTGCCGACATCCGAGCTCGAAGAGATCTGCCAAGAAATCCGTCAGCTGAAGAATAATAGAGTCGCCGGAAAGGATCGACTTCTGTTAGTACCGTTAGTAACGGTACTTCACTGGTTAATTTCAAGGATTTTGGAGGCTGAGAAACTACCGAAAGAAGGTTGAAGTGTATGATTTGTCCGCTCTACAAAAAGGAGCATCACCTAGATTGCTGTAATTATAGCGGTATTACTTTGTCTACGGAAGACATACGTGCACGCCGTATTTGAACGAAAGGTGTTGCGGACTATTTTTGATGGAGCACAAACGGAAAGTGGAGAGTGGCGTTGGCGCAGGAACCACGAGTTTCAGGCACTATTTGGAGATATTATCATCGTACACCTGGCGAAAGTTGGAAGATTATGGTGGTCCGGCCACGTCGCAAGGATGCCGGACGACTGGGTATCCAATCGTTTCTCTTCAAGAACCCCACCGGCGCGGCCCCAGGAATAGAGGGGCTCAACGTGCTAGATGGCTCACCATGTTGAAGCCGACTTGCGTGTTGCGAAACGCTCAACGAATTGATGACTGAGTACAGTGGAGAGGAATTTTTGCTACGGTAAGAGCCTCACCGGCTCTCTACTGGGAGAAGTAAGAAGTAAGCTTTTCACACAAAATATTGTAGAAGCCATTGTGTTAGACTGGTAGTATGTATTTACCTAACTGTATTTACCTCATTGCCATACTTTACATTGATTCATATGTTCTTAATGATTGTGAGCAGTTTTTTCACCGAATATTTAGAAGCCGCATTCCAAATGTACGTAATTTGTCCCAATGAAAAAAATCTGAGTTTGTGTACTTTGAAGTGATTTTGAACAGAAATAACTAAGTTTTATCTGTAAATTCAACCAATTTATAAGTAAACACATGTAAGAGGGTACGTCGAATGACAGTTATATGTGATTCGATCTAACGATTGGCAGGCTGCCATGTTTTTGCCGCCATTATGGCAGCGCGTGCGGAGATAAAATAGAATTTTATCACTACGTTTCCCGTGTTTTCACCAGGGTTGGCACACAGTTTGATTCTATTTATAGTTCTTCTGTCTGCTAATTTGAAATTTCCATATTGCTAAAGTAAGTGTTGTTCTTAAACTTAATCAATTGCTGTTTTCTAAGGCTGCTACCATGGAATTCCGGTTGCCATCAACAGTATTACAGCCTTATCTAATCTAATCTAATCTAATCTCACACTAACGCAGCCAATTCTTGAAGGCATCCTGGAAAATGACGATTACTTGAATCAATCATTTTTCTGGTCAACGGCCAGGCCAACTGCGCAGCATGTACCGCAGAGAGAATTCCAAGGAATCAAGTGGAACCAGAAAAAATATCTAATTCCATTTAACTCCTTGAAATCAAGGGGAAGGAAGAAAGCGTGGACCTCCCGTACCAAACGCTTCCCGTACACATAGATAATGATTTATTTACAATCGTTGGGAGTATCTTTGCTAATAAAGGTTAAGTGATACTCCGGACCCTCAGGGATGAACTAATGGTATTTAGACCAGAAGCCAGGCTGCAATTGGCCAAGGATATAGCGCCTTATTTCGCTCTCTGAAAATAGATTAGTTTGCCAAAAATATTAGTTTAAATCATATAATACTTGAAAATAAAGTCGTGTGGTTTAATGGTTGCCTAAAACTACATTTGTAAGGTTAGGAACTGAAAACCGCACGAACCCGCACCTCCTAGCTTGGCTACTCAATTATACAAATTGAAGTATTTCCAGGTATGGCCACGTGGAGGCGCTAGGTAGGGGCTTGGGATGGCTAGAGCTATGTTGGGCGCTTCTTCCTAGTTGCCTTCCCCATTTCATACCCCAACAGTATTACAGCCTTATAGCACCATAAACTAGAAGAGGGAAAAGCAATGCTTATTTTTGATTTATTGTAGATTTTAACAGTCCCATGCAGAATTTATGAATATTATGCATGGATAAGGCGGTACAATCAAAAGAGCAAAATCGCATCAAACTGCGCATGCTAACTCTAGTTTATATTGGACCGCTCAAAACAGTCCAGGTTCAGAATATACACCCGCTGTAACTCGACATAAAGGGATGTCAATGAAGCAGAACTAATTTATTCCCACGAAACTTAATGTTCAAGCAAAGTAAGATCTAATTAGGGGAATTGTGTATAACGTGCCTTCGCTGGCCAATGTGCCCCCCCCCTTCGTTTTTCCCTAATCAAGCGAAATTAAAATGCAAAACCACCCAGAATCCATTAGTATTTGATGTAACTAGCTTACTATGCAAGTATGACAGTTGTCACATGCTGTAAAAACAAAACAAAAATAAATTTGTTTTTGAACAGTTTCCGATGTAACTTTTGGTGTCTTTTATATGAGCTATTTTCTTGTCAAAATCTCTAAATAACCGGTTTTTGCGATTCGATTGCGTGGAGTGAACTTCAAAAAGACATCTCTGCCAAAAATGACGGTATGAAACGCTTGACTTGCTTTAGCATTAATATTTTTTCAAATCAGTAAAAGCAGGCCAATATGCCCCATTTGCGGTAGTGCAATTTGCCCCCCTTGCAAATGTGGCTATAGTATAAACATAGGTAAACAGATCTAAGTTGAAGTCAATTGCCATTATTTAATTCAACCAGTATTGTAGAGTAACCGCGGTGGGAATAATTTATTACCAACGTCCAAATTCCAGGTAATTTAACTACGCGGTGCAAGATGCCTCAGCTGCAGTATAATGTGCCCCATGCAGAAAAGAAAAAGTGCACCAGAAGGCCAAAACTAGGTTTATCTATACCTATAAAAAAGGATTTCTGTCTGTCTGTCTGTCTGTCCGTATGTTCCTTATAGAATCAAAAACTACTGAACCAATCGGCGTGAAAATTTGCATGTAGAGGTTTTTGGGGCCAGGAAAGGTTTTAGTGATAGTTAGAGACCCCTCCCCCCACTAAAACGGGGGGCTCCCATATAAATGGAACACAAAATTTCTGCATAACTCGACAACTAATCAAGCAAATAGAACAAAATTTGGCATGTGGGTGTTTTCGGTGACAATAATTTATTCTATGGTAAATTGAGACCCCTCCCCTCTTTATAAGGGGAATTATAACTCCTCTCCCGTTTAAGAGGGGGGGCTTCCATACAAATTTCCTCATAACTCGAGAACTAATCAAGCAAATGGAACCAACTTTGGCATGTGAAGGTTTTCGAGGGCAAGAAAATTTTCTATGGTGAATTAGGACCCCTCCCCACTTTAAGAGGGGGGGCTCCGATACAAATGAAATACAAATTTCCTTATAATTTGAGTACTAATCAAGCCAATGGAACCAAATTTAGCATGTAGGAGATTTTTGAGTCTTGAATTTATTTTATGATATTTAGATACCTCTCACCCCTGTGGTAGGGGGATATGGACTCTCATACAAATAAAACAGAAATTTTTGCGAAACTCAAAAACTAATCGAACTCGAGAAATTCGAGACTCTTCTATACAACATTAATCAATAACAAGACCACAAAAACTGTCTATACACTCGAGTCTTTTTTTACACGGTTTGTTTTTTTCGATTACTCAAGAACGGTGCAATTTAGGGACCATTTACAAAATACGTGACGAATGTCGGGCCTCTCCCAAACGTATTGAGAAATAAATGAATGGTCCCTAAATAGCCCCGTTTTCAATATTCGAAAAAACAAACCGTGTAAAAAAGTAATTGAGTGTAGTAACCAGGGCTTGAAAAGGGATCGCAAGTTGAATGTGACTGCCGTGAATGCGAACTTTCGGCATTCAAACTCCGCTTTTTGAACGATCATTTGACTGTTTTTTGAATTCAGTCAATCTGCCGCTTGCGCTGCTGCCGTCTTACAATTCATGCGGCATCTCAGCAAAAGCAAACAGTCAATCTCCCGTTTTACTTTGCGCTTTGAGAATATAAACTGCAAACTGACTGGAAGCATACGGTGACGTATTTTTTCGTTTCTCTTTTTGTCTCCAAATCGGCTGCTCACAGTAATAGTTTGTCACCCGGACGTCGGTCCGACGCAAGCAAAATATTCGTTTATATTGGACGGAGTCCGACCGACTTCTTCCACGCACATGTAGTGGTTGTTTTTTTTGTAGTATTGAATCATACGATTGTGCGGTTGCTTTTCGTAACCGTGGTGACTGCCAGTCATTTGACTGTTTTGCAGTCATTCGCTGCTCCAAACGGTAAAGGCAACTTGATCGAAACGAAAATGTTAAAAAGCTTTAGAATGCGTTCATTCTACTGCGTGCCATCGGCGTTTGACTGAGCAAACTGCCAGTTGTGTTACGCATAGCATTCGTATTCCATCACTAAACGGACGGTGTGAACTTGGATGCGCGTTGGTGTGACTGCAGTAGAAAAAAGGATCGGACGAAGCCCTGGTAGTGACACTAGATCATTCAGGACGAGACGGCCGCGAGTGTTGCCGGCGACCCGCCGTCGGAAGCGGAGGCAACTCCCCGCAGAAATCACTACTGTCTAGGTTTATTTATTTTCCTAGGTCTACCTGGGTTTCCTGGAACGAGCGACAGCGAGTAAGGAGAGGATCGCGAAATGGTACTTACCACAAAAAAGTTTTTCGCAAAATGATATTCGGCGTAATGTTGTACAATCATGGCGAATATTACTATCCGCTTTCTGGCTATACAATGAGGGGACAGGGGAGTTGTTTTCTACTTTACTGTGAGGAAAAATTGCAAATTTGTATATTAAACTACCCATTCCAGGTAACTAATAAGCCTTAACGTAAGCAGCAAATCAGCGTATCTGGCATTTTATACTGCACGTTATTGTATGTTAGCTTTTTGACTGCATAGGTGTTGTAAATTGGTATCCAAAATTGTATTCCAATTCTTCGTGTCGGTAATTAGCTGTAAATTAGCATTGTCAGTACTATAAAAAGGTTATCAGTAAAGTAGCTGTATATTTTGCCAAAATAGCATTTAAGTAGCATTTAACGCGACTTAAATGCTTATTGGCCTATATTTGAATAGCATTGGTGATGCTTATTGGTTACCTGGGATGCTTTCATAGTTACGTAACTGCCAAAATGAACAATCTAAGGTTGAACTCCTCAGAAACTTGCAAAACTCGAGATTGTGATAAAGATCATCCGAGATTCATGATTTATGTACAACACAGGTTAATTTGTGGCAATACGGAGTTTGTCGGGTCAGCTAGTTTTATATAAAGATACGATATTTTGAAAACAAAAGAAATAGTTTTACTTTCTACAAAATAGAGTTGGTCTGTCAGTGGTAGAAATACTGGGTGGGGCATTTTACCCCGCGCAGACGAGAAACACAACATTTAGGTGCTTTTAATAAATAATTCCTAGCATATTTATATCACAATACTAAATGAAATAAACAATTGCAATTGGTTGTCAGCTTAAATACCAACATATGCTCGTAGTTGTAACGTTAATTTGGGGAAGCATAACAGAGATATATCCATTTATTCTTAGGGGGGGCACATTATACACTATTCCCCTATCAGGAATAATGATAGTTTTTTCTCGAAATAACCTTGTAATAGTGCAACGAATAAAACGTGATCAATCGATTGAAAATCGATTGCTATTTACTTCTTAAGGGCAAATAGTGTAATCTCTAAAAGTGTTTCCATTAAAATAGTTTACACTGCAAAACGATTTTGCCACGACGCAGTTCATAGGGTCCGTTAACCCCATCGCCACGCCGGCCACTGCGCTGCTGGTGCTGTCGGTGTTGTTAAGCTAACCAGTCATGTCAAGATGACCCACGCTCACCTTTTGCAACTATCTTGCCACCAATCCTATAGGTAATAATTATAGAGACCTGTTTCGTTGTATTTCCAGTACAGTGAATAGAATAAAAGACGCCAGTCATTTGCCTCAAGCCGTTTTGTTTGGTAGACGTATATGTAAAAGCGAACTCCTGTCTTGGCCAGGCAAGATGGGTCCGATGGGTCTCGGCTATGATGGGGTCTTCTGCTCGAAATGTTTCAACACCTACCTATAGTGGACGACGGGGGATCGTGTTGTGATCAGTTAAAAGAGAACAATCGAGCTGTAGCTGTTCATGCAGCGAGAATAATCGATTTGTTAATGTTATTTTGCTCACTTTTACATAGTTTACCAATCCATTTTATTACGTTTTTTTTTTCATTATTTAAATTTTCAGCTGAAAAATGGTAGGAAATGCATTTCAACTGCATTTCTAGTTAAGTCTAACCCATTTATCTAAAAGCAGAACTCATAGTGCAGCAATATTTTATTTCAGTAGTAAAACCGACATAGATAAGGATGTTGATTAAAGTGTCGTTGTTTGCAGGCTTTACAAATTACGAATTACGAATGTATCAATGTAAGAACGTGTGAGGAGTGTAACGTTCAAGCGAAATTAGCTTCTCATAGTGTGCGACTGACCAATAAGTTCAAATCACTAACGCACTTCAAAGTGATTTCTTGTTGAAACAGCTTCGACTTTGTTACTTACATTCGAGTTTGTAGTAATAAATTACATACGGTTGGTACAATTCCTTTCAGCGTGTTCAATGATTATAGACTTTCAAACATTCGATGAACGCTTTACTTTGATTTGCACTGGCGTTGCGGCGCTAGAGCTGATAACTCACGAATGGTTTATCATTATGCAAAACTCATTTTGCGTTGGGGTTTACTTTTGATTCCGGTACCGGTCGGAACTCAAGCTAGCCATCAAGTTACGCCGGTAACGATGGTCGCAAACTTGACATAGATCACATTCACCTGCGGGAAATGATTGCTTGTACACATAACCTGTGTGTGACAAGCAATTGTTGACCAAAATGGAACACCTCCGCTAACATGAATGTGCCCATTAAAATGACGTTATGAGAACCCTGAACAACCAACAACGTGTTGTGAGCACGTGTGCTATAAAAAGTTCGTATCTGCAGTGATTGCAGTAAATTACGCATGCAGCAAGAATTACAAAGTAAATATCTGCATATAAGAAACTGTCTCCGCATGGGTTTCGCTGTTTGGTGCGAATAAAGTTATGAGCTATCGGTAGACAACAATGAGGGATAGTATGTATACTTACAATGGCGAACAGCAAAGAATGGTTGTGCTTCAGTGGCGAAAGGGCATAACATTTCGACACGGATTGGGAAATCTGCCAGTGATTTACATCTCAATTGTAAACAGCCATTGAAACCATTTCCGTGTGTCTAGTGGATAGTAATTCGCTTCTATAATATACGTTTAAAGTACTCTTACAAGGAGTAAATAATGGTCACAACGAACCGGTGCGGTTGCACGGTGCAATGAACAAAACATATAGATACAAGCACTCTCAGCTCTTTAGTATCTTTAGTATATGCAAAAGAACGTGTCTTGCTAATCAAATATTTTTTATCCGATTGTGTAAAAAAGACACACGTAATCATAAATAAATTACACATCAAGTTACTGAACTGCTGTTTCCTCTTTGTGGGATGCAAATCATGGCAATTGTTGTCATGTTACTTCCCATCCGCTTGGTTTGAGTTTTTCCGCTTGAGCGAAACCGGACAAATTGAGGCAGCACTATTAGCGCTAAACTGGACACATAATGTCATTGACGAAAGGCGATAACACTAATGTGGGAGTTTTACTACAACAGTATAACAACAGTATTAAAGCAACAGTAATAAAGTTACTAATTATTGTAAACTCGAATAAAATTAGCCTCGATCCAATTGGTAGATATTTGATGCGTCGCAACCTCACTGCATACTCTGTCTATCTGCAGGGTGTCATTCCTTAATTTAGATTCTAGTTACCGTCACGGAAATGTGAAAGATTTTGATCGTTAATAGCTCAGCCAACTATGAATGGATTTTCATGATTTAGATGCGACTCATGCTAAATGTAGCAATGATGTGGTTTTCATTATAATTTTCTTTTGCTATCACTAATTAGAGAAACTAAACGAAAAGTTTCGAGGTCAAATAGCCCCATACATTTTCTTCGTGACTCACAGGCAGTGACGGACGACAGTGAAATACACCGTCTGTTTACTATGATTTCGATTACTTTCCTTTCAAACGTAACAGAATCTCCTCATCCTAAAAGGTCGAAGATTTTGTACGACGATTGAACCTAGACCAATTTGATGTCTCTGCTTGGGAAGTACGCCAGAAAAAATGACAGAGTCTCCTCGTCTTAACAAGATTTCTCACGACCGTTATTAAAACTAGACTAATTTGCATTGGCGTAGCTAGGAACTTTCCCTGGAGGGGGCCTAGGGGGTGCCTTCCAAACAAATTTGAAAAATTTGATTATGATCTTGTTACTCTGGCTGTCACCGATAGCACAAGGTATTGTAGAGAAATACCAGGCGGGCTTGATGAGGGTCCGCGCAATTACCAGATATGTCGGGAGTACAACCTGTCCGCGCAACACATCTTTATCGATTTCGAAGCAACATACGCTACAGTCGATCGAGACCAGCTTTGGCAGATAATGCACGAACACGGTTTTCCGAATAAACTGACGCAACTGAGCAGCTACATCTCGGGGATACCTTCGAGTTACTTTGAGACGCGGCGAAAGTTGGGACAAGGTGACGGCTTATTTTGCATGCTATTCAACATTGCACTTGAAGGGGTGATCCGACGAAATCGGAATCTAGGACAAGTGTTCTAAGCGTAAATGCGGTCAAGACCCAATACTCAAAGGAAACAAACGCGTGCCTCTCGCGGACGGTAACTGTTGATGGCGACGAAGTAGAAGTGGCAGATGGGTTCGTGTATTTAGGATTGCTGGTGCACACGGACAACAACACTAGTAAGAAGATCTAGTTGCGCATTTAAGCGGGAAATTGGGCTTCCTTAGCCCTTCGCAAAACGCTAGGCATACGCTATCTTCGAGCGGAAGGTACTGCGGACGATATTTGGCGGAGTACAAACTGAAAGCTGAGAGTAACGGAGACGTATGAAACAGTGCGACGAAAATAGTTCTCTTTAACAACTGCACCAGCATCAGGAACAGGGAGGCTCAACGTGATGGCTCGACCAGGTCGAAAGGGATTTGCGACTTCTGTGAGTGGGAAATTTACGACGAGTGGCCCAAGATGTAGTTGAATGGAGACGAACGCTTGAAACAGCATAAGCCGGGGTGGCTACTAAGCGAGTTTTCTCAAACTCCGATCCACGTGATTTGAATGAAGCACGTGGTTTGGTATGAATATGTCTACTGCAATCTAATGCATACTATAATTTTTCGAGCTATGATTCGAAAAATATCAACTGAAAGCTGTTTCCGTGCCACTACTGGGCTATAAACAGTGAGTTTGGGAACCGTAAATATCCAATGATTGATATCTTTTCTCATTCTACTCACAAATTTCTTCTACGTTATAGGATCACAATCATCAGTTGTGTACATTTTTTGTGTTAACTTCTTCAACCAGTAGTGCGAATCTTGTCCGATAATTAACATGTGTGTGTGCTCTGTGTTATTTGAATTTGAATGCTGACTGCGCAACCCAAGTAACAACGGTAGCTGAATTGCAAGAGCAATAGCTGTTTACGGGTTGGTTTAAGGCGATCAAAGCTGCATAAAGTAAGCACTCAAATGGTGTATAAATAAGCGATGTTTAAGCTACTTTAAGTTTTTCAAACCAGTTCTCTCTCAAAAGCTGATAAAAAAGCTTAATAACGGATTTTTTTTGCTAAACAATCTGCTTCTAAACAGCCATAAACACCAAACCGTTTTACGGCTGCTTAAAGGTGATAAAATGTAGAGTGGAAGCTTTCATTAGGCTCACAGCTTTCAAACTAGTTTAAGGCTGCTTAAGGGCGTTAAAGTGGCTTTAAAAACTTCTACCCAGTTTTCTTTCGGCTCACAGCACACATACTGTCAGATCATAGAATTTCGCAATTCGGCTGACAGCAAAAGTTTGTCAGTTATCGACATTATCGACTGCTTCACGCTAGACGGGCTAGGCTTCAGGTGTAAAGCTATTCTCACTGTCTCTTCTGCAGATGCAAATGGGGCGGATCATACGGTGAGTGCTTATGGATCAAAAGATGGCTGGTTCAATTCCCGGAAAAAAGACATGCATTTTTAATTAGCTTAGCTCTAGCTTACTTGTACGAATTAAAGTTATTCGAAACTAAAAATATCGCGTTCACGGCGAAATAAAAATGACGCGTTCATTTTTTTTAATTTAAAAATAGATTTTTTTGGCTGCATAAAGGTTGATGAAGCGTCGATTAAGCGACTGGAAAAGCAGATTGCAAAACTATTTCTCGTTCTAAAAATAGAATTGACAGCATTGCGCAAATTGGCTATTTAAAAGCGCAAAAAAGTTTCTATTAAGCTTCATTGCAGCTTCGAAAGCAGCTATTAATTAGCCCGAAGCTTGATAAAATCACCAGATTTAGATGTTTAAGAGCTGAAAAAAGGTTTTCATTTCTAAACCTAAACCATAGATCAGCCACAGGTTGGATAAAATCAGCTATAAAAGCGTTTGATCAGCCTGAAATTGTTACTTGGGAAAGCGCTGAAAGCTACACAGACCTATATCGCTATTGCAGATGGTAAATGGTTGAATAATGATATTTAACCTCGGAACACTTTCTCTGCAATCGTTGAGCACAAATAGTACGCAGACTGAAGTGTCTCAAAAAGGGAAGATCTGGCTGACGTCGCCGAACAGGGTACTAGGTTCATAAACCTTGTCATCCCTGATTGGCACATGTCTCGCTCCAGCTACCAGCCTGTCACTTCCTCAATAAGTGATAGGTAAGCTTGAAGCGTATAGTAAAATAATAAAACGGGGCATACCACAATAGTTCAAAATACTGGACGCAGTGGTAAGAGTACCCAACAGATGAGGGATCGCTATTGCAAGATTAGTAATTTAAAATGCATGGTGGCTACAGCTTGATTTAAAACGTGAAGGATCAAAACAGAACTTGTATTAAATTTATCAAAATTAGGTAATAATAAGCGCTAAACAAACGCGTTCTTGAAGCATGCTTGTTTGTTTTGTAGTAAATAGTTGAGTTACTTATTCCGTTTCTTGTTCGAAGTTATTCGTTAACTGCTTGCGAAACTCAGCCAAATAGCTAGGGGTTCGGCCTTTCGTGATTCGGCCTAGTATTATTTCGGCCTTCTATGGCAGTTGTTTCGGCCATTTGGGTTTCTGCCATTCAGTACCCGTCCTGTTGTGTTGTGTTGTGTTGTGTTGTGTTGTTGTGTTGTGTTGTGTTGTGTTGCGTTGTGTTGTGTTGTGTTGTGTTGTGTTGTGTTGTGTTGTGTTGTGTTGTTGTGTTGTGTTGTGTTGTGTTGCGTTGTGTTGTGGTGTGTTGTGTTGTGTTGTGTTGTGTTGTGTTGTGTTGTGTTGTGTTGTGTTGTGTTGTGTTGTGTTGTGTTGTGTTGTGTTGTGTTGTGTTGTGTTGTGTTGTGTTGTGTTGTGTTGTGTTGTGTTGTGTTGTGTTGTGTTGTGTTGTGTTGTGTTGTGTTGTGTTGTGTTGTGTTGTGTTGTGTTGTGTTGTGTTGTGTTGTGTTGTGTTGTGTTGTGTTGTGTTGTGTTGTGTTGTGTTGTGTTGTGTTGTGTTGTGTTGTGTTGTGTTGTGTTGTGTTGTGTTGTGTTGTGTTGTGTTGTGTTGTGTTGTGTTGTGTTGTGTTGTGTTGTGTTGTGTTGTGTTGTGTTGTGTTGTGTTGTGTTGTGTTGTGTTGTGTTGTGTTGTGTTGTGTTGTGTTGTGTTGTGTTGTGTTGTGTTGTGTTGTGTTGTGTTGTGTTGTGTTGTGTTGTGTTGTGTTGTGTTGTGTTGTGTTGTGTTGTGTTGTGTTGTGTTGTGTTGTGTTGTGTTGTGTTGTGTTGTGTTGTGTTGTGTTGTGTTGTGTTGTGTTGTGTTGTGTTGTGTTGTGTTGTGTTGTGTTGTGTTGTGTTGTGTTGTGTTGTGTTGTGTTGTGTTGTGTTGTGTTGTGTTGTGTTGTGTTGTGTTGTGTTGTGTTGTGTTGTGTTGTGTTGTGTTGTGTTGTGTTGTGTTGTGTTGTGTTGTGTTGTGTTGTGTTGTGTTGTGTTGTGTTGTGTTGTGTTGTGTTGTGTTGTGTTGTGTTGTGTTGTGTTGTGTTGTGTTGTGTTGTGTTGTGTTGTGTTGTGTTGTGTTGTGTTGTGTTGTGTTGTGTTGTGTTGTGTTGTGTTGTGTTGTGTTGTGTTGTGTTGTGTTGTGTTGTGTTGTGTTGTGTTGTGTTGTGTTGTGTTGTGTTGTGTTGTGTTGTGTTGTGTTGTGTTGTGTTGTGTTGTGTTGTGTTGTGTTGTGTTGTGTTGTGTTGTGTTGTGTTGTGTTGTGTTGTGTTACACAAATATTTACGAATGACATGGGGGAATTGGGTTCGAATCCGGTTATGATTGGATCCCTTTATAACTTGGTGCATTCCGCGGAACTTCCTGTTTGATAAAAATGACGAACTACGAACCTAGTAAGTGTTACTTCGATTACCCTCCCTTACTTAAGTTATCCTAAGGATTCATAAGAAGTAACGCTTTGATGAAGCGAAAAATTGATTGAATATTTTTGTTGACAATTTATCTTTGGCCGCAATTTGCTTTCATTAGTTAATAAAACCTGCTTTTCCATACCTCTTTCATCTGAACTAACTATACTCAGATAACACAAGATCGTAATAGAAAGTGCACATTAAGTCGTATGCATCTCAATTTTACATTGGAATTGCATAATGATTAGAGTGTGTCAAGCCAAAGTGTACAATAAGTTGTTTTGCGGTCGTGCGTATTGTCATATACAACTTATGGCTGTGAATTGTAAAGCAGTATAGATGATTGTAACATTTAGTTATATGTTAATTGTATATTGAGGATTATTAAGTTGCGTGTTCCAAAAATTGTTGTATAGAATGCAAAATAGAATTATCAAAATTTTTGCACGTATATTGCCTCCACTTTGGTGCTTATATGTTCTTATGTGGTGTGAAATATAACTTTTTCGTGCGGATATGATTTCGTATCTCTCAGTTGCAACCGAAATATACAAACCTAATTGTTTACTGGGTATGTGTGTATGATAAACGCAATGTATAGGTACAAACGTTATACTTTTTGTATTCGTTACCTATGGTTTAACATAAGCAAAATAGCAAAACCAATTGCAATAATGCTAATAGTACAGCAGAAAGGCAAAAACATGCAAAAAGAAACTCTTTTAAAACAATTTACCTTTCTATAAGCTGCTATTTCCATCTATTTAATCCCATAATAAACAGTGTGCTTTTACCGGCTTAGAGCAGTCCAATAGGCTGCTTCCTTAACGCCTTGCCGGCTTGTTGAGAAGATAATTATAAACTGATAGATGATTCTCGAAACTGCACGCGGTAACTGCTTCGTTTTCAACACGAAATTATAATTATTTGCACCAGTTTTCCATAAATGGTCATTGCGCCAGACAATGATGCTTCTTTCAAGGTTGTCGAAAACTTGAACTCACTATATTTCCACCATTCAGACAAGCAATTTCACATTTCTTTCACCACTCTCCCGACAGCCGTTGCACAGTTATTGCCGATCGAAAAAAAATCAACTGTCAATAAATCCATTAACAGAGCTACAATTTCAATATCCAAACAACACCACCGAGAATAGCGCTCTAGCTCGACGCACTTGCAAACTCCGAATGATGCTTGAAGTAAAACTAAGTCACCAGCAAAGCTTCACACCCGGTCGGTCCGGTGCGAGGAACTCATAGCGGGATTCAAATGAACGTTCTTTGGGTGGGTGGGTGTGTGCCAACTGAGTTACCGTGTACGCGTACACAACTTTGCATTCAGCAGCGGTTTGTTTTTGTTCATTCATTGGTCCGAACGAAGCCGAACGAACTTCTTTTTTCGAGTTTCACCGAGGCAAGCACGTGCTTCCGACTGAAGCTTTTAGCGATCGTGAACTTGATTTCGGTTGCCGGTTTATGTAAATATGACCTGTAGCGACCGGTAGTTACCATATGCACTGATGATTCGAGGCACGGCATTTGGGATTGGCTCATTAATCCATTTAGAGTTGGCAAAGGGTTGTGCTCGAACTGTTGATTTTACTGTTGGAAAATACAGGAATTTCCCCACTTGATGTCACATAACAGATATAACAGATAAATCTCAATTTTGATTTAGGTCATTACAAATATTTTATAAAGTTTTTGTCCTTCCGATGTTGGGTAACTGAAGGGGGGGTGCGAAAAAACAGTCCCCCTTCAGTTGGCCAACACCGGAAGGACAATTTTTTTAAATATTTGTAATGGCCTTATTGGAACAGCTTTAATATTTCAGTAATAGTGGCAACGCTCGATCAAAAATTCAAAAGTGCAGTAAGATTCACCGCTATTTTCTATAAAATAATTCCAAGTTATTGGCAAACTGATACGTCTTAATCATATGAATAAGAAAATGAACAGTTAACACATAGTTGAAATGATACAAAGATAGAAATTGAAATTCTATTACCATTACTGGAACTTTAACTCTGTTACTGTAGCAAGGTATCTTGCACCTTTAAAACCTTAATTTTCTTTTGGCAAACAAGAAAAAATGGATTAGTTATAATACATAATGAAAAAAATACCCACTAGGGCTTAGAGCCATTATTATTAGTACTTCTACTTTATATGTCCATCGTTCAATATGGGTTTTGTTACTACAAAATTTACGCCATGTTCAAACAGCTCGAGAGAAGGAGCCCAACTAGCTACGTTATAAAGAGACTTAAAAACTACCTTCGATCATACTTCATACTTCTAGCAGTCAGTGTTGAAAAATTCATAGCACCAAAAAACTCAATAAGATTTCAACCACCATGAAATTTTAACCTTGATCAGAAGCGCCGAACTCACATATGAATTTTTCTCGCTATTATACGCGATGTCTCTGTTGCTATGCGATGTAAACCAAATTCAGCTGTGAGCATTTTGCCTAATTCTTCCACAGCTGACATTTCATATACAACGAACCAGAGAGCGAAAGAGAATTAACCATCAGAGAAAACACCAGCAGCGATAAACGCTAGCACACATTCACGAATTAAGATGGCAAACATATTGGCGGAATTTACATTTTTCCTTCGCGGGAATCGACATTTTCTTAACTAAAAAGTAAGAATCCTAATAAGAATTAGATAAACATGTAGTTAAAATGTGTGTTTAGTTTAATTTTACGATTTATTTAGAGATTCATTCTCTCACGCTCACTCACAGTTACGTATCGCACAAGAGAATGCCTATGCTGTTCAACAACGAATTTGTATGTATATGTGTATAGCTCCAGGTAGCAGTTGAAGCAAAGCAGGATGTGTTCAAGCGGGAAGAACTATGTGTGAGTTTTGTGCTTCTTGCTATGAAAACAGAAAAAATCACGCGTTAGTTTTTTCTGCATAGGATCAAGTTGACATGATTCACAGTTGATTTTGATTTTTGATGAGTTTTGAGATTTTGAGTTTTTAACATCACTGCTAGCAGTAAAGAGCCGGGGTGTCTCTTGCTGTATCCAGAATTTCTCTCCACAGAACCCGGTCCAGGGCTACCTATCACCAATTCGTTACGCATTTCGACATACACAAGTCGGCTTCAACCTGGTCGATGCATCTAGCACGTTGAGCCCCTCTATTACTGGTGCCAGTAGGATTCTTGAAGAGAACGGATACGCCTATACGCCACACGTCGGCGCCACTCTCCGCTTTCCGTTTTTACACCGCCAAAAATAGTCCGCAACACCTCTCGTTCAAATACGACAAGTGCATGTATGCCTACAGTATAGCAAAGTTACAGTACCAAGTCCATAGAGGACTACCGAACAGATTAACAATTACTTTAGATCTGTCCCACTCGACTGTATCGTATGCTGCCCTGAAATCTAGGGAAATATTATGCGTGGTAACGTTGTACTCCCGACATTTCTGGAGAAACTATCGGAGAGTGAACATTTTATTTGATGGGGATAGATGACGTAATCGTAATGGAAAATCTGGGAGAGCACCTTATAGGCCACGTTGAACAGCGTAATACCGTGGTAATTACAGTTGCTAGTAGTTTTTGGTCATTTTTGTAGATTTCTGCCTGGAGTTGGCCCTTTCTGGATGGCTCTATTATTCGTTAGCTGACCGATTTCTCGCCGGGTTGTAACCGTTGGTTCCGATTAGCACTGTCTTGGGACTTCATCCCAACTTGAATTATTTTTAATGTACCAGAAAACATTAGTCACAATATCCTGATTACACCTCTGACCATGACTGTCAATGATGAGAGAGCGAAGAGTGTACCCAGCTAGCATATTAATAGGTATAAAAAAGTTAAAAATCAGCATTACGTACATATATACATGCTAAAAAATCGTATTTGATACGGCAAAACTGACATATTCGTACTATTTTGGAAGCGATATACGTGGTGAGGAATAAATATACGCGTTTCAGTTATATAAGTAATTATATACGATAATATCCGATTAAGCCCGGCTCGCTCCGTGCTGCTATACGATTTTATGCTGAATATCGTATGTGTGTCAGTTACTATCATTATTACGACAGAAAATCAACTTGGGCGCACTTTATTAAGCATTAGTTATGATTCCGAGTTTATTAAGAGATACAGTGGCTTACCGATTTTATCTACCCATCCGAAAATTTTTGGTAGATATATTTGGAAAGTAGACAAATTTGGGGAAAAATAAATTGCTCCAAAATAATTTAAATGAACAAAACTTATTGTTAATATTGATCATTTTCTTCAATTATGTATTAGTTTTCAACCATTAGCCATAATGCATGTCAACTCAGCAATATTATGAAAAAAGACATATCGAAATTCAAAATGGCTCCGATTTTATTCAAATTTTGTGTACTTATTCCTTCGCAGTAAATCTTAGATCCGTATTTTTAATAGGTACTTAGGGTTTTCTTTTCTGAGTCAGTGTGGTACCAAAAATTCCCATTTTTTCCACCTTGTTTTTTTCTTTGGAAATTCATAACTTTTGATCCATTGAACCAATTTCAATTATGTTAATACCAAATGGAAAGTATTTTAATGAGCTTTTCAGACAAAAATATTGGACCAAAGCCCAAACTTTTTTTATTATCGCAAAAACATTGAAAACATTCACTTTTTATGTTTCTATAAAAAGGTGTGTAGACCAAAGAAATTCTAAGTTTTCGTAAAGTAACGAGAATATAATGGAGACGCATGGTTTTTGTTTTTACTTGTAATAAAAGGGGTTTTTGACAAAGAAATGCGTCTCTACAATAAAACACCATGCGAGTCCATTGCATTTTCGTATCTTTATTTCTTAAAAAAGAATATCTCAAAAACTACAAATGTGAGATATCTGTTTTTTGATATTGTATATAAACAATTAGCTTGCCATTGAAAGTATAATGAAGAAATAAAACCTTCTTTCCATTTCCGGGTTTTCGAGTGGTTGCTATACCTTTATACCATATATTTATATAGTAGAAAGACAAAAACGAATATTTTAAATGTTTTAAGTGATTTTAAGAGTTTTAAGGCTCCTACAAAAAATGTTTTTGCAATCATAAAAAACCTTGACCGTCAGTTTATTGTTTTTTTTTCTGAAAAGCTCATAAAATTTCTTTTGTTTGGTAATAAAATTATTAAAATCGGTTCAATTGTTCAAAAGATTAGAATTTTTAAGGAAAGAAAGGTGATAGATAACCATAGTTTCTAGCGGAGACGGGGTGTGCCCGTAAGCGTTACGATATAGAAAAATATCGCAGAGGAACATTATGAAATGTTAAAAATATGCGTTTCAAAATAAATGGAAGTTATAAATGGAGAAATATTCCCTGTTATGCATAAATTCATAAAATCTTTCAAATTTTCATGCCGAAATGACAATTTAAAAAAAGGTAGATAAAACCGGGTCTAAATGGTAGACAAAATCGGGGGTACCTAAATTCGGGTGTAGATTAAACCAGGTGTAGATATAATCGGAATACCACTGTATTTACGATAATTTTTGTACTTTGATATACGAGTTGGTGCTGGCTGGGTACATCTCACACACAACCCTCGGTTTTCGACGAAATTTGGCGGAAGTAGAGCTAATTTCACCGGGTCGAATCTGGCGAACATCCACTTTCTATTGCGGAGCGACGTATAAGGAAAACTGTTGATATGAATACCCTGGCTCCAAAGACATTGGCGCCGTGAACAGTAATTCAACGGAGCTGAGGCCATGGTCACGGTCATACAGCAGATTGTTCAGGTAGTTTGACGTTAACCTCCAATTTCAACGGTGAGCCGTGGTCGAGCCATGAGAAATTGTCTCAGACATTCGATAACGCAGGCTAACCTCAAAAGTGGGCGTAGTCGAACATCCCCGAGGACTGAATGGCGGACGACTCTGGCGGTTTATGAAATCTATATGTCAGAGTTAGAACACAAAGTTTTCGTGTATTTACCTTGCTCTTTAGTAAATTCGTAATATCCGTAACCTACAAAAGGGGTTTTCAATCCTCGCTGGTTTAGAGTCAGCTCAGAATCCAAGCGTTCGTAGTTTTTGAGCAGTCTCTATCATTAGGTTCCGTTTGGTGAAAGTAGTTATAGGTGGTCGCTAGTCCATATACTAAATTCACCAAGCCGGATAGTTCCCCTCTCATGCCCCTAACACTGTACATTGCAGCTCGCATACAATCAGAGTTGGTCAGTGTGTGTGATACCAACCCTGAGACACCAACCCTGAGATGAAGCAAAGCAAAGCCTTGGTGCTACATTCCGTTATCGAAACTTGACCTTCTGTTTTTATACGACAGATTTCGCAGCCAGCTGTTAGAGTGCAGGACAATTGCAGGGCCAGTTGCTACGATCCTATTGACTCCAACAGCCTCTCCCAGTCGAGATTCAAACCTACGACCAGGGCTTGAAAAGGGATCGCAAGTTGAATGTGACTGCCGTGAATGCGAACTTTTCGCATTCAAACTCCGCTTTTTGAACGATCATTTGACTGTTTTTCTTATCCAGTCAATATGCCGCTTGCGCTGCTGCCGTCTTACAATTCATGCGGCATCTCAGCAAAAGCAAACAGTCAATCTCCCGTTTTGCTTTGCGCTTTGAGAATATAAACTGCAAACTGACTGGAAGCATACGGTGACGTATTTTTTCGTTTCTCTTTTTGTCTCCAAATCGGCTGCTCACAGTAATAGTTTGTCACCCGGACGTCGGTCCGACGCAAGCAAAATATTCGTTTGTATTGGACGGAGTCCGACCGACTTCTTCCATGCACATGTAGTGGTTGTTTTTTTGTAGTATTGAATCATACGATTGTGCGGTTGCTTTTCGTTAGCGTGGTGATTGCCAGTCATTTGACTGTTTTGCAGTCATTCGCTGCTCCAAACGGTAAAGGCAACTTGATCGAAACGAAAATGTCAAAAAGTTTTAGAAGCCGTTCGTTCTGCAGCGTGCAGTCGGCGTTTGACTGAGCAAAATGCCAGTTGTGTTATGCATAGCATTCGTATTCCACCTCTAAACGGACGATGTGAACTTGAATGCGCGTTGGTGTGACTGCGGTAGAAAAAAAGGATCGGTCGAAGCCCTGCCTACGACGACTGACTTATTAGGCCAGCGTCATACCTTGAAGCCAACTGGGAGGACTCTCTTGGAGCATAAAGCAGCCATGATCAGGGCATAAATGTAATTCACGAGTTATAGGGTCGCCTCGAGATCGGGAGCCGGAACGCTGTTATCGTTTGTAGGCACTCCTAGATAAACTTCGGTTCATGAGATGCTCATCGAGGAACTGTGACTCGTTCCTTCCTCATCTCTTACATATTGGAGTAGCTTCGGTGTGTATCCTGTATGAGATTGGTTCATCTTCTCATAACAGAGCACAGAAGGCAGAGGACAGATAGCAAAGAGCAGAGGACAAAGGACAGAGGAGAGAAAGGCAAATATGTGGCTTTTTTATCTCATTACCCTTCTAGTTAACAAAAACCATGATTCTGAGACAGAACATTTAATCAATCTCACAGGCGACATTTTAAGGTATGTGGAAGAGAATGGATTACTTACAATTTGGAGGTGACCGACATGTGAAAGAAGCCGTACTTCTATGAGTGCCTGAGCGGTAATGAAAGATTCCCAGTGAATTCTACTAACATCGTAGAGAATTGTCCTCGGTTATTTTCAAAATGCATAAAGAGGGAAAACTAGCTTAAGAATGGAGATGGAGAGGGAGAATCGTCAGCACCATATACAGCACAAATAATGGGGTTACATACTACGACTATAGTGGCACTACGCTAATCAGAGCAAACTACAAATATTCTTGCTACTCCTATTCTAACGTCTGTCTCCATTAACCAGAAACTGCAGAAAGCTCACTGTCTAGTACCATTGAGGCTGGTGTTTTGACATCCGTACTACTACAGATCAAATCTTCTTAATCCGAGTGAAGAATCCAGTCGTAAGTATTTGTTTCATTTCAATAATTCAATTGGTAGTGCTGTCTAGAAGATTGGATGGTCACGGAGTCGATAGTCATGAATCCGTGTTAGTTAGAAAAAATGCAATATCTAGTGCGCTGAATGAAAGTGGTATAACAATCGTACCCACTATTTAACCCAATTTAGCAAACTAGCCTGGAACCGGTGGTTTGAATCTCGGTCAACCTATGCAAAATACAACGCGTTGGTCAGAAAGAAGTAGGACCGATGCTGACATAAAAGTATAAAACAGCCATGCAACACGCGACCCAGTTTCTCCAAGGGGGCGCAATTTTACTGTTTGCGAAATAGGAGGAAGTGATACTCGCGCTAGTATGCAGAATAGGTGGAGAAATTTCCCTTAATTTTGGGCTAGCTTAAGATCAAATTCTTTGGAGTAAAATATATTTTTCGATTCTAAGGGGTCGGAGGTGTCGGTTCGTCAACCCCTAGGGTTCTTGTTTTTTTGGATCTAAATCCATAGGGTAGCACCATCCTATCCTACATTCTGGTGACAGCGGTGCTCGCAGCCTGCAATATAGCAGTACTCAAAATTAATTCAAATTTTGTCCAAATAGATAGTTCAAGCCAAGTGTAATAAATAAACCTTCATGTATGCAACACACGCTACGATATTTTGTATTGTAAAATAACCCGTAATTTGTTTTATGAATTGCAGTGTTCCATTTATGTGCATGTCAAAAGATATAAATTTACAGGATTTTTTCGAAGTGTGTAGCTAACGTTCTTACAAGCATATTTAGTTAAGTAATTGCACGACTGTAAAGTATCTTAATCACATTGTTTGTTCCGCATTCCTTCAATGAAGTCTGTTTCTCTCGTTCTTCTGGCGGCACGTTTTCCAAAAACTCTTGTGAATTGGAACACCATTTATGTAACGGGAAACCTCCATTTGCAAGTAGCGATTTGAGTTTAATTTGACTTTCGATGGCTTCTTCGAGAGTCTTAGCGCTCGATAAAATGTCGTCCATATAGACCTCTTGCTTAATGATTCGGGCAGCAACTGGAAAACGATCTCCTTCATCTTCGGCTAGTTACATCAAACAGCGAGTCGCTTGATACGGCGCCGATGCTGTGCCTTATGTAACGGTGTTCAATTCTATCACTCGTATCGGTTGAGACGACCCTTCTCTACACCCTTCATCCGCTGGAAGTGTGTGTCTCCTGTTGAAACTTGAATTTGGCGATACATTTTTGAATGGTGCTTGCGGAACCTTAGTATTATAGAATAGAGATCGGCCTGAATCACTGGACCGACTCGCAAAACTTCATTTAAGGATAGGGTAGATGAAAAGGTCTTGGCACTGGCGTCTAACACGTCCCGGCACCTCGTACTGGAGCTTGATGGCCGTAACACTGCGTGATGCGGCATGTAGTAATTAGTCTGAGCGGGAGGATCATCGGCTATGTTTATTTCGTGGCAATGTCAAAGCACCTCATACTCCCGCATGAAATCTCGATATTGTTGATACAGCATTAAAAACCTCTTCAAGGCTAATTCACGGCAGTCGTCAAGCTTGGAAAGGTTTTTGAAAGTTGCGGTTTGCGATAGCTGCAGCAGTCTAGCCGATCACCCTTTTTGTAGATGGGACAAACCACTCCTTCCATCCATTCCTCCGGTAGCTTTTCCTCCTCCCAAATCCTCGAAATAACCCAGTGTAGAGCCTTTGCTAGCGTTTCTCCGCCATGTTTATAAGGCTCTGCCGGTAGGTGGTCCTTCCCAGCGGCTTTACTGGTCTTCAGCCGCCCGATTTCTCGTTTGACTTCTTGGAGATCAGGTGCTAGGACATTACTATCTTCCATGGGCGCTCCTAGGTTAATTTCCGTTCCGCCTCCTTCTGCAACTTCGCCATTGAGGTGTTAATCGAAGAACTGCTTCCATCTGTCGACCATCCGGCGCTCGTTTGTGATTAGATTCCCTCCCTCGTCCCTACACATGTCAGGTTTCGGAGTGCAGCCCTTCCGAGTTTGGTTCACCTTCTCATAAAACTTGCGCGTGTCATTAGCTCGGAATATTTGCTCTAATTCTTCACGTTCTCTGTCTTCCTTTTAGCGCTTTTTCCTCCTCAGGACCGTGGTCAACTGGTTCCTAGCTCATCGGTGTTTGGCCAGGTTCTCTCTAGTGGCAATCTATACCTATAAATATGGATTTCTGTCTGTCTGTCCCTACGTTCCTTATAGAATCGAAAACTACTGAACCGATCGGAGTGAAAATTTGCATATAGGGGTTTTTGGGGCCAGGGAAGGTTCTGATGATGGGACCCCTCCTCCCACTAAGAGGAAGGGCGGCCATACAATTGAAACACAAATTTCTGCATAACTCGAGAACTAATCGAGCAAATAGAACAAAATTTTACATGTGGGTGTTTTTGGAGATAAGAATGTTTTCTATGGTGAATTGAAACATCTTTCACGCTTCAGAGTGGGGGCTCCTATACAAATTAAATACAAAGTTCCTCATAACTCGAGAACTAATTAATCAAATGGAACTATATTTGGCATGTGGGTGTTTTTGGAGGCATGAATTTTTTCTATGATGAATTAGAACCCCTCTCCCTTTTTAGGAGGGGGGGGGGCTCCCATACAAATGAAATCCAAATTTCCTCTTAACTCTAGAACTAATCAAGCAAATGGGTATGAAATGAGGAAGGCAAACAAGAAAGCGACCAACATAGCTCTTGCCATCTCAAGCCACTACCTAGCGCCTCCACGCGGCCATACCCGGTAATGTTCTATTGAGTAGCTAAGCTAGGAGGTGCGACGCTGCGTGGTTCCCGGCTGTCTGATTTCAAAACTGCGATTTTGGGTAGACGGCAGAGCCACACGGCCAAGTAAGCCTAATATATTATTCTAATTTTAATTTGTTTTGTTTTAGCTCATCAGGCACCTTCTACTGTACAGTGAATACTGAAACAAGTTTAAATAATGCACATGGATATCAGAATAAAAAATTAAATTAATAAAGAATTACATGCACTGATGGAACTCAAACGACGCAATTATAATTCATTCGACGGATTACTGGTGAGATTGTTCTATTTTTGCCCATGCTATGCTATGCTAAGTAATTGCACGACTGTAAAATTATCACTCTCTTCATTTGATGGAACATCACAAGGAACATCACAACTGTCACTTCTCGCAAAACTTTTCGAAAGGACCTAAGCAACAATGAGAGATTATCTTCGGGTCTCTTCTCTTTCGCTTATCACGGTGATGTGAAGGCACTTTAAAGCATCAGCTTCACATGAATCGGTTGCTGGCGTCGCAAGCTAGCTATTCGTTAAGAAAACTTAACGGTTAAAATGCATTTATGTCGCCGCAATAATCAGAAGAGAGAGAGACTAAAGAGAGTTTCTCAATGTTACTTAGGTCCCTTTAAAAAGTTTCGCGAGACTTTATCGCAAGATAGAAGATTGAGCCCCGCAAGTTCAACCCTGTATTATCAATTAAACATCTGAAGATAAAGCAGTACACTGACATCACGCTCATCGCGATACTAGTGGTGTAATGGTATAAAATGCGCGCTTATTCAGAAATCTTCGGAAACCGTCGAGCACTTATTCGTTAGTTCGCACAATCGCTTATGTCATATCAACCAGTAATTTTTTTCTCGCCATCCTAAAACATGACTGCGCTATTCTATTTCACCGTCTATGCCCCTTCTTCTAGCGGACACGTCACATATCGGATACGGCGTTCGCGCCGCTGCGCTGCTCCGATTGATTGGCGCTTTTTGTATCGTGCCCACTGGACGGGCAGCCCGGGTACTTGAGACTAAGCCCGCATGTATGTCAGTGTGTGTAATTGTTATCAGTGCAGGACCTTTTTGTTGATTATTATTTTTCAATGCCGTTTGTGCAAACCACAAACTCCACCAGTTCGTAGACCAAGTTTGCGCTGTACAGCGTTTAGCGTAAAGAAACTGACTAAAGAAGTGACAGGTAACTCATTTTCGTTTCGTCGTAACCAAGTGCGCATGAATCTCGATGAAACCTTCTGAATCTTTTGCTCGAAAACTTGCGGAGTATCAGTCGATGAACGCGACAGAAATTAATGATTGCAAGCAAACGGCAACAAATATCATTGTATCACCACGAAATCGTTCCGTGCTGCCTAACGAAAACACCAGGCAATCAAATTTGTATCGTACATTTCATAAAATCGCCTAAATGTTGAACTCGAAAAAATATTGTTCGAACTTTTCCTAGCAACTTTGAACAGAGTCACGCACAACAATCATCGTTGAGCAAATCAGGTTTAATGATGACAGGAGGCCGCGAGTGACTGAGCTCCAGTGTCTTTTCTTTAGTCAGTTTCTTTAGTTTAGCGTTTATGCCTTTCCGTTGATCAATTAAATTATATGAATGAAATATGTTTACGATAGCGAGCGTGTGATTTTGGCGAGATTTAGTTTAGATTACGGGATAGTTAGCTGTGAAAATTTGTTGATTAAGTAATCGCAACCCGGAAGGTGATGAGAATGGACAAAACATCGCAACAGGTGGACAAAGTGGAAGAAGAAGATGTCCAATCGAAGGTAAAAAATTAGATAACAATCGATAATTGTGCAGCTATAATTAGTGGCAATAGTCATAATGCATATCGTACGAAATTTTAAACACAATAAAGAAGCGCAAGTGCAAAATCAAGCAGTCCGTTTAGAGTAAAACGAATTGTATCAGTGATGGAACACAACATCTATTAGGGATTACTAACACTAGTGCGATTTGAGCCTTCGTGTGATACTATTCTGATTGATAACGTCCAATGAATTACTCATGCCGGTTTTTTTTTGTACAGAGATATTATTCTCCTGCAATTGTCCGAGTGTTCGATCTTTAATGGATATGTTTTGTGTGTTTTTAGTTGTTTAAAAAGCAAACTGATGCTTGTTTCTTCAAGTACCTATATCTCTTAAACTCAATGGTTACGACTCACAATCAGTCGATAGTAGGTATCTAGCACCTACCTACTACTATCAATATCCAGGTCTCAGCTAGTGTAGAAGCGAAAAAATTGCATAAGCAACAGGCGTTTAAAAACGACTGCCCTTGCGGTTCACGCGGTCTGTTCGCTTTTCACTTTTATGTAAAGATTTCATTTACTTTCAGAGTTATCAAAGGTTAACCGCTGTTTTTAAAATACACTCTCAAGGGGTTTAACATATGTATATATGAATCGAGCGATACCGGGTACTCACATATCTTGACTTACTGTTTGACCATTCACCCATATTCAAATGCGTAATGAAGATATGTTTATAATTACTGAATGCAAGCTATGGGAACGAGAACTAAGCATCATTGACTGAAGTAACATTACAGTAAATGGTCACTAATTCACCATCCATCCGACCCATGAGTAATTTTCACTCGTTTGCACCAACCAGTCTGAGATGCTGAGCGGAGCGTGAATCATGCGGCAGTCCTATCTACTCTGCCTTTGCCTGCTCGTTTCAAGTTGCATCCATTAACCGGTCAGAATCGGTTGATGAAAGCGTGAATAAAGACGCATATTGTACTGTTTGATTGTTGGGACTTCTGCATGTCGAGAACAGGGAGGGCAACACCGAAGAAGAGCGTTTTTAATTAACTGGAACTTGACGGCGAGAAGCGATCTTGCAGTGGAATGCAGCATGTTGTTGTTAAGAATGTGTAGGTGGTTAAAAAAAATTTTACTGCGAACGCAAAAATTCCAGGAAACCAGTTCAAGTTTATATTAAAAACCTTATGTAGATGGTTTCAAAATGAAAACAATAAACAAAACTTAAAATTTTTGACCAACTGCAATCCCACTATGAAGAAGTGCACTTAGCTGATACCAGTAGCTCATGCTATGGATTAATTCATCAGCCGGCTGCCGGTAAGGTTTTTGACGGCTGTTCTTAAACAGTGCTTAACACTCACGTTTCGAGCAAACACACAGTTCATGGCATGTAATTAATATGATTGAGAAAGTGTTACGCAGTCGATTGCCACAGTTTTATGGCATTGCTTTTGCTTATGTAAACTTGAAGCGTACGATTGAAAATTTTTTTTATTTTTATTTTTATCATTCAACATTACCTTAGTCTTAGATGCGAAATTTAATCCGCAAGTGGCATAAACTCTATCCTTCAGGGAGCTTTTGAGTAAGGGGCAGTATAGGTTATACGGAAGAACCTTAAAACCAGCCATGGAACCTCGATATGAGTATGTTTATCGATTGAATTCAGCACGAATATCAAAGAGAAACATTGCCATTGGTCTCTGATAGCACCCCGTAGCCCCTCAGGAGTTTATGAGACTGCTACTTGCGGTTGCAAGTTCTTTTAGGCAGGACTTTACTCAAGGAGCCTTCAGTGGTGTACAGCATATTCTGTAAAACCTGAATGGAGAGTTCATACGAGAAGAATAAATTGAGTCCTGTTCACACATATATGTTAAAAAAAGTTATTCAAAAATTTTTACTATTTCTTGTATAGTCCATCAGTACGTTAGTTTTATAGAAGCCTTCAATAGTTGTATCTTAAAATGAAGGCTAAATTATAATTTCCCGAATAAATTTTCCATTTGATTTTTTTTTCATGTGACGTCACATAACTTTATACCCCCCTCCCCCCCCCCCCTACGTCACAAATCGTCACGATTAGCTCAACCCCCCCCCCTCAATAAGCGTAACGTACTTTATGGATGGCCCCTTTATAGAAAAATAATGTAAACACAAAAGATAATTTTTGCAGACTTGAATGAATATATAAAAAATTAGAAATTAACCCTCTAACGGGTCTACAGACGGCCTTAACTTTCGGGCTTCGGGCGAGCCACATACGAAACTTGTTTTGAATTGACAATATGAACTATGTGTTCATAGCAGATTTTTTGATATTTTGATATTAATACCATGCGTTCAAAAGCTAGCTTCGTTGATAAAACAAGAGTTCAGAAAAATTATTATTATACTTCGCTTTTGAGGAAAAAGGATATCTACAACAAAATGATTAATCTCAAAATTTTACTATTAGTTTGCTTGGCTTCAATTTTACAATAGAGTAGGGCGGGGCATAAGTGCGATGTTTGAAGTTGTCATAAATTTTCTTGAGATATAAAGACAACGTAATATATTTTATAGAGATGCAGTAACTCAATGTCTTTACATTCTATAAATCATCTGCGGTAATAGTGTTTTGCAAAATAGATACTTCTTTCTTCTGATCAAATGCCGATTCGCATTTTTACCTCACCAGCGGGGCAAAAGTTCGAATACCGCGGGGCAAAAGTTCGAAGCTCGAATTCATGAAATTAGCACAACAGTAGCTAACAAACCCATATTATCTCCAAACTGCGTTTTGTTTCGGAGAGGAATATTCCCAAATTGCACCTTACCTATTTTGCGCTGGTGAATTGCAGCCTCCGTTAGATCGAAACTTTTCCAAACCGTTGTTTTTTGTTTCATCAGCGGAAAAACATTGTTTTCCTTCGACCAACATCTGTAGAGCTGTATATAATTAGCTATACATTTTTGCCTCGTCCATGAATCGAACTTTTGCCCCGTTCGTGAATCGCACTTTTACCCCGCTAAGCGCTTGACGGGGTTAGATTAAATTATGGAAAAGCGAAATATATTTTGTAAATTCTTTTCACCGTATTTTCAAAACAGATATGTGAGTGATGTAAAATGCTGCTTCAAATTTCCAACCAGTAAAATCCTCCTGTTGATGTCGTATTTGCCGTATAACGAAAAATTACATCAAAACCGCCCTAAAATAACATTTGCATATAACTCAGCAACTATGCTTCGTAAGCAACCAAAGTTTACGTTAGATTCAAGCTGTCAAAGTAGTCAGCCATCCATGCCAACGTAGTTAATTTATTCGATAAATCATTGAATCGCACTTTTACCCCTCCTTACTCTATATCTGAAATAGAAAAAAATAACTGAATAGAGCATTAGATATGAAAAAGAGAAATTGAACTTTTGAAGGAGGACTATTTCTTTGATTTCAATATTGGGGTGCACTTTAGAAAAACGAAAAGGGAACCTGTAACGAAAAGTGGTTATAGTTTGCACGCTTATAACTCAGTCATCCGTCAACAGATTCTAGAGCTATTGGTATCAATCGATTAGAAATTTTTCAAAAAATTCAAATCAACACAGTAGATTACATGTTTCCCTAACAGACGTTGAATAATTGAGAAAATATGAGTCGAATATATAATATTTCATTATTTGCATTTTTTGCCTTCCCACGTCAGTGCTTCCCTAGCACGGATGACAGAAATATATACGAGATAAGCTATGGGTTAAACTTCCTTACCTTCTTCGGTCACCGGCTTTCGTTGGAAACATATCGGCAAGCAGCTAGCTTGCGACGCATCGGACAGCAAGTTTTCGAGTCACATCAGTGGCATAATTTTAATGGTTATATTTGAAACATTGCTTGCCTTTGCCTCGCTGTGCGTCATCAGTCGGTCGCCGGCTTTCGTTGGCGAAACATCAGCCAGTAGCTAGCTTGCGACTCATAACATAACATCATAAACATAAAAGTCTATCTTGATTACAGATCCTACCAGTAGCGTTTGTCCCATAAACAGTATTCCCACCATTAATCCACACACCAATAACCTAGCTGATGGACGAAAGTAGACAATGGGCACCACGAAATTTGAAGAAAATCTCAGAAATTTGAGAATTCGAGATTAATAAACGAAACTTTTCAGGTCCACCATTTAAATTAGCCAAATTAAATTAGAGGATTTTTAAATACCAGTTAGTCCGGACGTTTCGAGCTACTTCTGGTCTTCGCTCATCATCTGCGGACAACTTTTTCGGTCATTAGGTTCTACTAATGGACGAAAAA
This sequence comes from Sabethes cyaneus, assembly GCF_943734655.1. Lineage (NCBI taxonomy): Eukaryota > Metazoa > Arthropoda > Insecta > Diptera > Culicidae > Sabethes > Sabethes cyaneus. The sequence goes on along the minus strand of NC_071353.1, from coordinate 123,175,958 downwards.
GTTGTCCGCAGATGATGAGCGAAGACCAGAAGAAGCTCGAAACGTCCGGACTAACTGGTATTTAAAAATCTTCATACTTATTTCGCCGAAAAACGTCGATTAAATCGAACAAACATTACGGTGGCGGCGATTATCTGAAATCAACGATATATGGTATATATTTTGTTACGCAATACGGGCTATTCGGGGGGAATTCCGAATGCAAAGTGGTCATCTGCTTCGGCTGGTGTTTGTTTTGCGAAGTTGTTCGCACTATGAGTTGTATTTAGGCGGGGCTTGTTTGGTCATATGGTGGCGGTATTTGTTGCTGGGCGTGTTGTGATCATCGAGCTTCGAACGTTTTGCGTAACGGCAGCCCAGTCGAGATGTAAATAATATAAATATAATCTATAATGGAACTGGAATAGTATTACATATATATTAAATTGTTCACTTTATGCAGGGGGAGGAGGTGCCATCTTGGAATGCATGGCATATTAGAAGATTTGCCTGGAATATGTAATGTGCGTTATTTACACATTATTTGGCTAGTTGCCGTTAGCGTGAATTGACACAGACAGACTGTATCCGGGTCGGACGACAGCTTCTTGCATAAATAGAATGTGTAGTTAGTTTGAGTCAAATGGTGAACCGCAGAACATCACAGGGAAGTGTCCCATATTACTCATTTTCACCTATTTTTTACCATTATTTAAATTGTGATAAGACTTTGTAAAAGCAAAACTTAAACATGCAGTTATTTTATGTAATAATGTCTGGAAAATCGAGGAGGGTTGTTTTCAAGTTTTATTTTCTCAAAGTCATACTTGGTGAATGTCCAATAAGTTTAAATGTTGTTAAATTAGGAAAACGAGATGATTTTCGATAACAAACAGGAAAGGGGGTGGTTATGGAGAAATTCTGGGAGCACGGTGCCGGTTGTTTGTTTTCATTCGAACGCTCTGTTTTTCTAGAAATTTGCAGTGTTAAATCATAGTATTTATTGATGCAGTTTGCGCGAGTGTACAGTTTAGAGTTTGCTGCTTTCCTGTAGTATGCTGATCATGTCGATTGGCAAGAGATAAGTATACATTTTCAAAGTTAAAGTGGTTTCCAAACACATGTCATAGAAACAAAACAAACCTGATAAACCCCAATAAAATTCTTCCAGATGCCAATTATCGAAAATTATTTTCGATATTTCGAAAATATCCATGCGGGGCTGATTGTTTATGAAGGCGACCTCGGAATGTACGTGTATATCCAGGCATTCTAGAAATGGGTCGCTGGATGAATAATAGAGCTATCACCTTCCATCTCCAGGACTAAAATTACTTGAATTTACAGAAACCAACTTGTGGATGCAAGTAATTTTTTTACATAAAAGCGCTGCCGGTCAGTGGGCGATGGATTGTAACACACACACACACACACACACACACACACATACACACACACATACACACACATACACACACACATACACACACATACACACACACACACATACACACACATACACACACACATACACACATACACACACACACACATACACACATACACATACACACACACACACATACACACACACACACATACACACACAAACACATACACACACACACATACACACACACACACATACACACACACATACACACACACACATATACACACACACATACACACACACATACACACGCACACAAACAGGAAAGGGGGTGATTACCACGCGAATTGCCGGAAAATTTTGCACAAGGTCACTTATATTTTATAAGCTTGCAGGTCATTTCTAAATTTCTTCCGTTTTCAAGCGCGTTTTTCCCATAGTGCAATGAGGTGTCAATAGAGCCATTTCCAAGTTTCGAAATTACTTCACGGTTTCGATTAATCTCAGGAGTGAAACCTCACTTTAGCTGACATGACAATGCAATCTAGTTTTTCTAGTTAAGTGATTATTTTTATGTAAAATTTTCTGGCGAATATTTGAAGCATATCGATCCGAAAATAAAACTTGGGGTGTTTTGATATAGGTATTCGTATTTTTTATTTTGAATTACAAACTTTGGCTGAAATCGCTGATGGTCGATCACAACTGGTGTGTAAACGTTTGAGATAAAATGACCCATAGAGAAAGTATGTTTATAAATATTTCAAAATATGCTTATCAAACAGTCAAACAATTTTAAACTTTAAAAATGTTTGTATTGGCAAAATTATATATATGGTGAACTGGGAGAATACTAGGAATTTGAAATTGAGTGGTGATCATGATTCAACTTTCAATTCAGCTATTTACTGCGTAGTTTGATCCAACTGTGCACCAATTTATGAAAATTAATACTCAAGGACACTGTTTTCGAAGCATCATGCAGTTCAAAAACTGAGCAACTGGTTCTGTTGCTTACTGCACACGAAAATAGTTTCAATCAGAACTTTTGATTTAAAAGTGAATTATACGACATGTTTGTCTATAACTATAACAAGAGGTCCACTAACTCAAATTAACCCATTCTCATCGTTAATGCAGTAAATTCCCTACCGATGCGATGGCTCGTAGATATCGCTAATGGGGCGTGCATTAGCCTGGAATTGACGTACTCGCTCAAAGGGGTCCACTGTTACTTCCCACATATGTAGATACGTTAGTGCGGCTCGTACCCGGCCGCGTCGCTACAAAACTACACACGACCGTTTAGTTAGAACAAAATTGAAAACAGTAAATTTATTAAATTCTCTTGATTGACGCCTGGCTTGCAGAACTGTGAGCTCATTCGTACAAGTAAGATGACGATGTTTGTTGCCGCCGTGCCGTCGATCGGATCGGATGATGCACGGACGGAACGGAATGGGTCACGCCTGCTGGCCCGTCAGTCGGCGTCGGACAATTTGCGAGTGAAGATGGGTCGAGTTCGAAATCGTCGTCGTCGCGGCAAGTGTTCCCCAGTCCGGTTGGCTGTCTTTGGTGAGAAAGTGAATTTTTCGAAATGGGATTACTTATCAATTAGGTGTCAATTTGGATGAACGGAATTTGAAACGTTGACATACACGACGACAATGCATTGGATTAATCCAAAATCAGGAAAATTGTGGAATCGAATTGATATGTTTCATTTTACTAGTGAAAGTGTAGTGTAATTACGGAAAGATTGATAACTGTTGAATTTATTAAAAAGAGCACACCCATCACAGAAATTATCCCTTTAAGCACTAGCCGACACAGTTGTGAAGGAAAAATGCTTTTGACAAAAAGACTATCTAGAATCATGTACATCAACTACAAAGTACAAAAGTTGAGAAACGCTAGCTCAAAAGTTACAATTCTAAAAAAAGCAGTTGTTTATATCCCGAAAAATTGCGAAAAACATACCGTATTTAAAGGGTTATGTTTTGCTCAACTTCTATCCATACATACATGAAGAGGAGGGGGCGCAGAAGTCATTTTCGACGCTGTGTTATTATTTTTTATCGAAAATAAATTCAATGACAGTTTTCATTTGAATCAATCAAATTATCGCGGGCTGCGGTCGATTATTCCGGGCACATTTTACTTTAAATTGGTTCCAATTATTTGTTTAATTAGCGCGATATGTATTCATTTTTAATCCTACGCAACCGAGAGCGAGCTGTCCGTCAAGAAAGATCGAGTGTGGAAATTCACAGAGCTGCCCTTTGAGCTTGAACAAGTCCGCTTGATTGAACCAATTAGTGTCACAAGCAACATCGCCGTTGGTCGAGCCGCTGCTGTTGGTGCCAGCAATCGGGTGGCGGTTATTTTGATTCTGCTCCACTGGTCTCTTGCTGCTTCCCGAAGCGCAGTGCGGCAAGGCAATGAATAAAATGCATTTATCGCAACGTAAGTTTCGCAACAATGCGTTTGACACTAAGCGTTTCTTCTACTTGGGATATGATATATCACTGAATGTTTATGAAAGGATGTTTTGATATCGACAGACAAATAGACCCGCTTCGCATCAAACGAGGTGACTTATTTATGGGTCCAGCTCTTGACTCAGAATGTTTCTAGGAAATTTAGTAATGTTGGAGTTGATCTACAGCGGCATTTCTTTTGTCAAAAGTCAGCAAAGGAAATGACCAATGAGCTGATCAGTGGAATTCCTTTCAACCAACTATTGAAACTGTCTAAAATTGAATAGCGTTTTTATTGTCTTCCTGTGATATATTGTATTTGTAGCTATGTTTGTGTATATGCACGTAGATCTTCGATAGGGTGTTTGCAGAGTGCATTTGTATTGGAGATCTGTTGGGCAGGCAAAAGTGACAGCTCCATATAAAACACACGGGCTGGGAAGAGCAAAATTTTTTAAATGATTTATTTTCTTCATTTAAAACAGAAATTACAAATTGCTTCATACTTATGGCAAGGTAATATATCTGTTTACTAAATAAAAAAATTATTTTCAACAAATAAGCTAAGACGCGTTAGCAATGATCAAAAATGTAACTAGGGTAGATGCTCCAGTAATGGAGGGATTATGTCGGGGGATAGTGTTTAAAGACAATTTGAACGCTCAATTTATCAGTTTCCAATTGAACTACATGATAATATGGTGCACCATAATGTTGGCTTTGAATACATACCAAACTTATACCATTCTGCTGGTTTATATATCTAAAATATTGCTTTTCCTGACATTAGTCTGTGCTCCCAAAGTAGTGGTAATGTTCCTAGAATAGTGAAAAATTTGCCTATAATAGTGGAATTTTGTTTACCGCCCTTAGTAACGCTTGCAGTGAGCATGAAAGCAGGTGGATAACAGCGTAGGCTTGTTAAAATGTTATGGATTGTTACGAATTTCTTAAGCAATTGCACTTTATTGGTCTTCTCAAAAGGAATTTGCAATTGTTGCATCAACATCTTCACTTTTAACTGTGTATCTTAGATAAAACTGTTAACAAATATATATTTAACAATAGAAAATTGAAATTATCTCGAAATCCGCCATAATTATGATATATTTCGCGTTTCCACCACTACTGGTACTACCACAACTACTGGAGCATCTACCCTATGACCTAAGTTAGCGGGATAAAATTAAACAAATATCAATAGCCAGCAGTTGCTTTCGGCTAAGAAAGCAATTTATTATGCTAAAACCAATTTTATGTTCCGTTATTTTCAACTTGGCCTATGCCGCATATTGCTACAAAAAACAGTATATTTGGGACACCGATTTAACGCGAATTCACCGAAATCCTAGTTACCAAAAGTCAGCATCTATTTCAGGGAACATTTGTCGGTTACTTTGACTATTAGTTGCTTTAAAATGATAAATAATTTTAGAAAAAATGATAATTTTATCCAGCACGTTTTTGCTGTATCGAATAGGAAAATATGCAATGTGTGCCCAACAGATGTCTTGCATGTGTGTGTAGCAAAAGCCTTATTGATGTGCCTTTGCACTGGTATTCTAGCGCTGTTACCCATGTTCTGTACCTAAGTATCGACAAGGATACACTTTCCAGAAGACGCTTCTGACTGCTGCTTCGCTCGTAGTTTTCCGGCTTGCCCATGGGGACACGCTGTTATCACCTGTGAGGCCTGTAACATCGCCATTGAAAGTGTGATGTAACGAGCGAATAACGAAAAGAGTAACACGACTTCCAGAAAAAATAGTTTACTCTTAAACTTCACGTAAAATGTCTACGTTTTTCCTAGAAACTTTGAAAACTAGATTTAGAGAGGTTACTGGTACCAGGTTTAGAGGGGACCGAACGGGCTAGATGACTCGATTAGATTGAAGCTAACTTGCAAGTGTCGAAGCACCCAAAGAATTGACTACGAATAACCAAGTGGAATGGAGACAAGTTCTTGATACAGTACGAGTCACCCCGGTTCTATTCTGCTAAAGTAGTAGTACCTAATAGATAAAGTCTTTGACGCCTTTTTCGCAGGTATGGTCGACATGATTACTAAAATTTAGTCATATTTAATACTCGGATCACGCCCACGTGCTTCAAGTTGGGCGTTGCCAGACTTTGCTGAAGAAAAATGCGTAATATTATCACCCAAAAAATGGATTACAGCTTCATTTCAAAATCAATTTTATTGCGAAATTTAATCATATTTTGAATCAATATATAGTTTAAATAAAAATTTTACCGATATTTGTGCTTCATTTGCTGGTTTGTTAGTATTGTTTGTTCATATTGCACAGAAGTATAAATTAATTTCTATATAGGGTAACAGCCTGTTTTCTAATATACTAGACTATGGGATGGACTCCGCTTCATTCCCTCAAAATGTGTGATCACTTTTTATTACATTGTTTTGTTGTTTTGTTATTTGAAGGAAATTGGGACTTTTTTGAATTATATTATTTCATGTAGATTTGAGATTTGACTTGATTTGTTTAAGGACGCTTACTCTCGACTTTCGCTACTGATCATTCATCATTCGTCTTTCATCTTTCATGTTTCTTCATATACTTTTTCGGTTCGGGAGTGATTGAGTGGTACGTTGCGTGTCTTTTCATCGTTCTTATGTCGTTTTTCCGTTATCTTTTGGTAGTTTCTTCGACGAATTTTCACCAGTTTTTGTCATCTCTCTGTCGTAACTATTTTTGTCGTCTTTTCATGGTCTGTTCGCCATCTTTACTTAACATTTTCGTGATTTGTTATCCTCCGTGTATGAATTTTTCGTCACGTTTGTAATGGCTTTTTACGGATTTTGTTCTTTTTAGTTGTTGTTGTTGTTGTTTCGCCTTTATTTTAGCATCATTATTTTGTAGATTTTTCTTCGTGTGTTTTGCCATCTTTTCATCGTTTTATGTTGCCGAATCACGAATGGCCGAAACACGAATGGCCGAATTTCATATTTGGCTGAAAATATTGACGGGGGGGGCTGTCCCTCTTTACCAGTCGTCGTATGTTCGAATCTCGGCTAAGCGGTGCTTGCTAGATAGAATCAGTAGGATCGTTGCACTGGGCCCATAATTTTCCTGTACTCTAACAGCCGGCTGCGTAGTCTGTCGATAAAGAAGGGTAATGTCTAAAGACGGTATAAACTCATGGCTTTGCTTTTTTGCTACATTGGACTGCTTGACTCGATTTGATTTGTTTTAGTTTTCATGGGTCACTGCAAGTGAAAAAAGTGTTGTTTATATTCAAGCTTTCATCACACATAACTCGCATAACGTATGTAGTTCTACGCTAACCGGTCGGGATTGGAAACCTTTGTATTTTTTTTCCAATTGACTTTTCGCCTATTTGTCATTATATTTTGTCATGTTTCCATCGTCTTTTTGCTGTCATTTTGTCGTTCTTCCGTCGTCTTGTCTTTCTTTCGTTGGCTTTTTATCATCTCTTTGTTGTCATTTCTTCGTATTTATCGTCGTATTTTTGTTGTGTTTTCGTCGTATTTTTATATTTTTGACGTAGGACTACGTCTTACGGCAAGTTTTGAGATAGGGTGTCATTCCCAAAAATCGAAAAATGCGAGCGTCACGAAAAATGAAAGGTTTTGAGCGCTAATAGCTCAACGGTTTTCCTATCGATTTTCGATATTCTTACACCGATCGATCGGAAAATCTTTTAAGAATTGACCCAAATGAAGAAAAGTATGGATTCTTGATGTTGAACTATTGAAAAATTGAAAATAATGAACCTATGTTTTACCAGAATTCTCGCTTCGTGATTGGTTGGAAGATTTTTTGCGATGATCTAAACCTATACCAAACCAATTTGATATCTGTGCTTGGGAAGTAAGCCAAAACAAGTGACCAGGTTTCCTCATTTCAACTAGATTTCTTAACACCGCGGTTAAACCTAGACCATTTTGATCTCCTTGCTTGGGAAGTATGCCAGAAAGAGTGACAAAGCCCCCTCGTGCCAACAGATGTCTTACGAACGCGATTAAACCTAGTCCAATTTGATGTCTGTGTTAGGGAAGTGTGCCAGAAAAAATGTCACAAGTTCGTTGTCCCAACAGATCGCAAATTCTTTACTGCGAGACGATTAAACCTCGGCGAATTGGATATCTGTGTTGAAAAAATGTGCTACAGCTGTAGTGTTCGGTTATAATACGACTCTGTATGAAGGTGAAATTAGTCATCATCGATTCTGCCAATTTCCAAAGCAGTTTTATTGTTTGAAACAAAAATTCGGTTTATGAAAATATATTCGCTGTGTTTAGATTGTCAAGAAGAATGCAGTATATACATTTTTATAAACACAATCCCGCTTGTGGGCCGAAAAGCTGCTTCCGAAATTGGGCTTTCCGACGAAAAGTCAATGACTGCAAGTTTCCCGTGAATACGCATGCTTACCGTTTCATTAGAAGTGCATTGAAAAGATGTGCTGTTGATAAAATAGGATTGAATTGGTAAAATCCCTTCAACGTGGGGAACCATGGGCAATAAAAACAATCTTTAATTTCAGTAAGGTAGCAGAAAAGCAATCATTTATCATTTATCATTTATCATTTATTTGATTCATCTGACCATCTGGTCTCCATGAATTTATGGTAGGATGGGGAAAAGCCACCTTGAGGTGAAGCCTCTTCAAGAGGGCGTAAAAACCCCATCATCTTTTGACTTTGGATTACAATCATAACATACAATAATTACATATAATAATAAATATCACTGCTTACGCACTAATATTATTTACATACATTATCGGTCTTATAATCTAAGTAATTCTTATTCTTATGCGATTTTTAAAAACATCTATTGAAATAGTAAAGTCAAAAAGCACATAAAATCTATTAAAAGCGTTACACATCGCCCGGACGGGTTCGTTTTGGCCGTATTCAGTGCGCTGAAAGTCAAGCCTCATAAAGTCCCATGATCTCAAGCTTCTAGTAGGGGCATTAATATTGATTTGTGCAAGAAGATGAGGAGCATCAATTTTGCTAGTTAGAAGCTTTCCAATAAAAACGGCTCTGGAAATATCACGCCTTTGCGCAAGTGTTTCCATGTTAAGTAGTCGACAACGCCGCTCGTATGGGGGTAATTGCATTGGGTCACGCCAAGGTAGAGATCTAAGAGCACTACGTAAAAATCTGGACTGTACAGCTTCAATTCTGCTTATCCAAACATCTGCATAGGGGCTCCAAATTACTGCTGAAGTTTCCAAAACAGGGCGAACAAGGGAGTAATACAGTGCCCTCAAATAATATGGATCAGTGAACTCTTTGCCAATTCTGGTGATAAAACCAAGGTTTCTATTTGCCTGTGCAATGATCGATGAGTAGTGATCTCTGAAGGGCATGCAAGAGTCCAACAGAACCTCAAGATCTTTAAAAGTTGACACTCTTACTAGCGGGTGACCAGAAATAGTGTAGTCCCATAGAATGGATGTTTTTTGCGTGTGAAGGAGATTATGTGGCATTTACTTATACTGAGGATCAGCTGATTATAAGAGCACCATCCAAATAATTCGTCGAGATATCCTTGCAGTTCAATACAGTCTCCTATGGATCGTATCGCAAGAAACAGCTTGAGGTCGTCCGCATATAGTAGCCTGCATCCTTGCGGGATGACAGAACAGACATCGTTGAAAAATATAGAGAATAGCAGTGGCCCGAGATTGCTTCCTTGAGGTACCCCTGATGTGCTGACGAAGCTATACGATTCATTGTTTCCGATCTTTACAGTAAGTGAACGGCTAGTCAGGTATGATTTAAGCCATTCTACGAAGCAATAGTTTGTGTTATTGATTTTGTTAAATTATTTTGAAATGCACAATCTTTTGAGAATTGAACGTACGCAATGTTACTACTTTGATAAATGTTACATACAATGCATGTAGCATGTATATATGTTGCATATAGCATGTATACATGAAGAATCGAATGATTACAAGCATGAATACATGCTACTATCACTACAAAGAGACTTACGTAGTCCTGCGTCACCTATATATGCGGTCGTGTCTTGTACACAACCCCTCTGATTTTTTAATTTTTTATTGTTGTTTTTCCGACGGCTATTGCCCTTTTTGACGTTTTTTTTTTGTAGTCATAATGTCGTCTTTTTTCATTTTTGGTCATCGTCTTCTGTTCCCATTTCGCTATTCTTTTCTTAGCCTTTCGTAACTTTGTTATCATATTTCACCGTCTTGTTTATCGTCAGTTGTCTTTTCACTGCCTCTCTGTTGTTCTTCCGTCGTATATTCGATATCGTTTCGTAGTCTTTTTAGCATGTTTTGTCGTCTTTTTGACATTTTTCAATGCTTTTCTCTACCTGTCTGTCTCACGTACCAACTACGACAGAAACGAGCCTCTCAGTAGCATTTGTCGTGTTTTTAATCAATGTTACAATGTGTTCGATTTTTATTTATCTCGTACCCTTTTAAAAGAAAAAATTCGTCGTGCCTTGAAATTGCTAGCTATTGTTAATCATGTTATTACTAAATTATTAGTCCTAAGCTCAAACTTTTGTACAATTAGTAATTAATGCAATGTATTCCTAGTTTTAAGTGTTAAAAAAATCTATGTATCATTTGGTAGAAACTGTTGGTACAAAAACTCCTATCTTTTTGTTTTGTGCCTACTGGAGAAGGAATGTCAAAGCTGTTCCAATCCAGCGGGTTTTTCCCTTCTCAAATAAACACATTACTAGACTTTTTGTTGTTCTTGTTGCTGTTTCCTTTTAATCGTCATTTCATCGCATTTTCGTCGCCATTATACCTGCTTTCGCCGTCCCTTCGTATTCTTTTTTTTTATTGACTGTCTTTTCGGTCATCATATTGTTGTCTTGTCGACGTTTTTTTCAGTTTTTTTATTTCTTGGTATTTTTGTTATCTTTTTATGGTCTTTCTTCCATCTTTTTATCGTATTTTCGTCGTTTTTTGACGCTCCTGTGTTTTTTTGTCGCTTTTTTCCATTTTTTGTAGTCTGTTTTGTCACTGTTTTGGCGTATTTCCATCTTCTTTTCTTCTTTTGCTTTGTCATCTTTTTATCGTTTTTTGTCGCTGTTTCTATCTGCCGTCAAAGTGAAAAATGCAAGATGGAAATGACTGTCCCAAGTAGCACACTTTAGGTCCATTTAATTGAAGTAACAGAATTACGACTGAAATTAGTCCCCAAGTAACAATTTGGGTTTTATTACACTCTTATGATAGCATTTCAGACCAAGATTGGCCTTGAAAACCGTCATAAGAGTACAATAAAACTCACATTGTTGCTTGGGTCATATTTCGGTTACCAAAACAACTTTATAACAACCGTGCTAGTAGGGGTATTAACATAAATCTTCCCTTTTATTACTCATTAGAGTAGTAAACCTTCTACTATTCTGGCTGTTTCTTTCTCTGTTTCTTTGATGAGTAGGTCCGTAGAAAATTCCTAAATCCATAGAGCTACGGAAAAATCCGTAGATCTGGGGTGACATTGCGATTCTCGTTTTGAGTGATTTTGGTTCGTTTCACCCATTCGTTTAACGTGGTCGAAACGAACCAAAGTCACTCGAAACGAGAACCGCAATATCACCCCTGGCTTCACAAAGCTGTTGTTGACCAGGAGTGCTTCCGTCAGCTGAAGAATAATAAAGCAGCCGGAAAGGACCGACTCCCGGTAGTACTCTACAAAAAAAACACTAGCAGCGGCACTTCACTTGCTAATTTCAAGGATTTACGAGAAGGAGAAACTACCCTCTGGTGGATGGATGGAAGGTGTCATATCTACAAAATGGGCGATCGGCTCGATTTCTGTAATTATCGCAGCATTATGCTGCTCAACACCGTTTCCCAGATTTTGTTACGTTGTCTATTCCTAATAGCAAGAGAATTCGAAGGGCAGTATCAGGCGAGCTTTATGGGAGCCTGTATTGTCTTGTAATGGATCAAATTTTCAATGTCCGACAAATCCTTCAGAAATGTTGGGAGTGCAACGTGCCCACGCATAATATTTTCATGGATTTCAGGACAGCATACGATACAATCGACCGCGAAAAGCTTTGGCAGACAATACACTAATTAAAGCTATCCTGGGGCGAGTGACGTGCTACGTGCGTGTTTCGGGGCTCTCTCTAGCCTGTTCGAATCGCATGGAAGGTTGCACCAACGGGATGGACTGTCCTGTATGTTATTCAACATCGCTGTAGCACTAAATTTTGAGGGAGTTCCTCCAGCAATAATAATTTATTTATTTATTTCGTCAACCGATGTAGACTAGTATAATGCATATACAGTTTCTTATATAGAAGTCTTATAATTAGATGGTGATTAAAAAGTGTTCTTATTCCTTTGTTTCGTTATCTACGCGTTATGATTACGTATTGAATTAAAGTGATGTTTAAGTCTATGCCGAGACATTGTAAAGTCAATGGTTTCGCAGTATTGATTGTACGCTGCCATCATACGATTTAGTGGACCGAATTTTGCATAATTAGTACGATAATGGCTTATGGCAAATAAATTTCGATTACGAAGTTGCCGGGTAGGTGTATAAAAGTTCAGTTTTGATAAAAGTGTTGCTGAGTCAATACGGTGCGAAACGATATCGTTTACAAATGAGACCATTGCATAAATACGACGCTCTTTTAATGATTGTATATTTATAAGCATGCAGCGTGCTTCGTATGATGGAAGAGGAAATGCTGTCCAACCTAATTTACGAAGAGCATATAAGAGAAATTGTTTTTGTACTGATTCTATTCTTTCTTCGTGCGTGATTGAAAAAGGAGACCATACAATACTGCAGTATTCCAGTATTGACCTCACATAAGCAATATATAGTGTTTTGATGGTGTATGGATCTGAAAAATTATAGCTAAAGCGTTTAATAAAACCTAGCATGTTGTTTGCTCTGTGTATTATTGTGTTATAATGGTCGATGAAAGTTAGTTTGGAGTCTAAGATAATTCCTAAATCCCTAACTTTTTCACATTTTTCTACTATTTGATTTCCTAATATGATTGATATTTCCGGTGTAATTCTTTTTCTGCTAAATGATATAAGGTTGCACTTTTTTACATTAAGTTCTAATAAGCTTTTTTTACACCATATGTAGAATATGTGTATTTCGTTCTGGAATACATTGATGTCTTCTTCATTTCTTATTTCCAAAAAGAGCTTCATATCGTCGGCATATATTAGCACTTTAAGTTCCTTGAGAATGAAGGAAATGTCGTTTACATACAAGATAAAAAGAAGAGGTCCCAAATGAGAGCCTTGAGGAACACCAGAAGTGACTTGAATTGGATTCGAGGTCTTTCCGTTAAATTTAATTATTTGTTGGCGATTAGTTAAATACGATTCAAGCCATTTCAGGAGCCCTGGCTCAATTCCAATTTTTTGTAATTTGAAAAGCAGCATTGGTATGTCAATGCGATCAAATGCCTTGCTAAAGTCCGTATAGAGTGCTTCTACATGGTTTCCATTATCCATTGCATTCAGTGAGTGGTCTATGAATTCCAGTAAATTTGTCGTAGTCGAACGTCCTTTGAAGAAACCGTGTTGCATTTCTGTAATTCTGTTTTTAATTTGAAGGAATAGTTTTTCATTGATAATAGCTTCAAAAAGTTTTGGAATGCAAGAGATAATGGCAATACCACGATAATTACGTACGTCAGATTTCCGGCCCGATTTAAAGATAGGCACCAGAAATGAGCTTTTCCATATTTTTGGAAAGATTCCGGATTTTAGTGATAAGTTAAAAAGCCAAAACAGAGGAGCAGTGAACTCTATTGCAAGATTTTTTATGAATACTGGAGGGATTCCGTCAGGCCCAGGACCTTTTGAGGCATCCACATTTTTCAAAGCCTGCAAAATATCCTGAGCCTGAAGTTGGTTAACGCCAATATCCATTGAAGAATCCGGAAAAAATGCAAAATAGTCGCGATCGCGATCTTCTTCAGAAAATGTTGTATAGATTTCTTGAAAAAATTTTGCAAAAAGCTTACAAATATTTTCCGAGCTATCCCCAACATTTTCATCAAGATGCATTATGGATGGAAAATTGTCAGATTTTAGTTTAGTTTTCACGTAATTAAAGAAGTTTTTAGGACTGGACTTTATTTCAAGTTCAGTTTTTGAATTGTACTCTTCAAACGCATTGCTGATTGCAAAATTTAGCTGGTTGCATACGTCCAAATATCTTGCTAAATTTTCAGTACTGGCATGTTTTTTATAATTTTTATGGGCCTTTTGTTTGCGATTTTTCAAGTTCTTAATCTTACTGTTATACCAGACTGGACTTTTTGTATTTTTGTGACGTCTTCTTTTCTTTAACGGTATGTTCTGTATCATTACTTCTAATAAAATTTTATAGAATGTGTCTACAGCAACTTCGACATTTTCTTCATTCTTGAGAATAAGTTGCCAATTAACACAGTTTAATCTACGTCTAATGTTTTCATAGTTTGCCTTTTCGTATTCAAAAACTTCTTCGAACTCGCAATCGTTGGGTCTATGGTATTTGTGTATAAATAAAGAATATTCAATTGCTGTGTGAAACGCCTCATTTTTCCATAGTGGATTTAATGATTCAGTCACACAGAAGTCTTCATAAATGTTCGTAAGCAAAAAATCTAGATAGCAATTTTGTTGGTTTTTAATATGGTTAATTTGGTTCAGCCCCAAATTGGCAGTTTTGTCGAAAATAAACTGCAGTGTTTCATTCTCCCTAACGATTGGGAGTAAGATGCATTCATTTTCAGAGTCTGGAATGAAGTCAGCATGGCGTTGATTGAAGTCTCCATAAATGTGAACTTTAACCTCGGGAGGCAGTTGTGATAGAATGTGTTCGGCAATTTGGAAAAATGCTTCGTAAGTTGTTTTATGAGCTTGGTCTGGAGGAAAATACACCGAGGCGAATACATGTGTTTCTCCTGCTAAATGTGATTTTACCCAGACATGCTCGAATTCTTTAAATTTTGTTGTCGTTATAATTTCGGAATTGAAATTAGACGACAAAGCTATGAGGACTCCGCCACCCGACTTCTTTTGAGACTCAAGAAAATTTCTGTCGTCTCTGAATACGTTAAAGGCACTTCCAAAAATTTCTTCACTTTTTACGCTTTCATTCCAGCTTGTCTCAGTTGCCAGAATAACAGAAAAGGATGAGCTATGTAAATTTTTATAAATTTCCTTCATTTTGGCTGGACTTTTCATGCGATTGAAATTTTGACAATAAATCAATATTTCAGTCACAGGCCAGAGGTTGGATTAAGATTAGCTCAAAGCTGGAGCTGGAGTAAAACTCACTGTATATGTTCACAGTTCTGTCACTCAATTTCGCCCGTTATCTCTCTTGACGGTTGAGGTTTTTGGATCAACCGCCGGTATCAGCATGTCGCGTCGGTTACCGTTTATTGCTAACGCTACAAGGGGCTGTTGCGACGAACATCCTCCCCCGAGTCGCCACAACTTTCGGATTTGCGTCACTAGACCTTTCTACGTCCTTCAATGCCAGTTTTGAAGCAAGTCTCTTTAGTAACTCACCAAAAGTCCGCACCTCCGCCCGGCGAATCTCTCCATCCGTTCCCGAAAATGCTCGCTCCACACGTTTTCGTCAACCATTTCGTCCGCGGAGTCATCGTTGGTAGATACTCTATCACCCAACGACGCCAGAAGTTATTCAGAGTGTGCTTCACCAGATTTTAGTTACTCCACAGAGCCATTCCATAATCCGCAGGGAACTTCTCCGGTTTTCGTACCCCGTTGGAATTTAGGAGAAGGAAGTGATTGGCAATCAAAGATGCACGGTCGGCTGTAACTAGAGAATCAAAGGTGAGCGGTCAAGAGTTCGCCATAGTTTTGGACTCTGCAAGTACTGTAGCGAACGACTCGTAATCGCGGTTTCGCACTATCGGAACAAACGCTAATGCTGCTTTCACCACGCGAACCATTGTTTCCCAACAGCCACCCAAGGTTGACCAAGGTATGCCATAATCATTCTCATGTTCAAGCGTGATGGCAAGAAATTGTCAAAGATTGTCGAACAAACCAAACAAAAAAAAAACTTATTGCGAATTTTATTTTGGAAAAAAGAGAGCACATAAACATGAAGGACGAACACTAAAATCGCTGGAAATTAAGGGAATGAAAAAAGTGAAATTGCTGAAGTGGCAAAAAGCAAACAATACACTACACTTATAACACACTACCCTTCTCATGGTAATTTGTTATATTGGCAGTATAAAATGTAGCACAAAATGTGATGAATTTACATTTTCTTCTGCATCCTGCATTCCTGTCTGCATACCGGTTAACAGTCTACAGTTAATATTTCAATTGTTCAACGAGAAAGGCGATCAGACCAACAACAACGTCCCGAGATAAGCACGGTTTCTACCGTTAATTCTATCTCGAGGAGAGTCTCTGACGTCCACTGACAGTTGCTTCGGGCCAATATGAATCTTCAGATAGGTGGAATGCTACACCTTGATGCTTTTTTTCAATTTTACAAAATATTATCTGATTTATTAATTCAACAGATCTTCAACCGAGTGTCGTTGAATAGTTTTTTGAATAACAGTTAAGCTTGTGATGTAATTTTTGTGTGTTTTTTACACCGTTTTTTACGATTTTGGAATTACGCGGATTTTTTCTAAAGGATTTTTTGCGCGCCATATATCCCCCGGGAAACATAATTGAGAATATAATTGAATCAAAATGTCTGTACTTTACTCATATTACAGTAAAAATGTAGTTTAAGTATCGCTAGAAATGCGGCATCTCAGCGTGAAACCTGTAACACTTATCAAAGTGTATTCACTGATGGTCGTTTGTTTTCTTAAGGTCTTAGTTTATTAGTCACGGCTATTATGGTAATTCACTGACGACGGCTTAACGTAGATTTAGATTAAACTTTGTGAATTACATACAATCATTTGAACAATGGGATTTCTTGCTGATTCAATGTGGATATACACAACAAACAGCAACAAACGGAAATCTGCGATGATGTCTGGCATAGTAAGCCAAACGTTGAATCATGCGGTCAAAACAAAAGTCTTTCGTGTGTCTTTCGAAGCAGACCTGTAACGAACTGAATTCGATTACAATTTTATATCGCAAATATTTAGCTATGGAGTGATATGCGCTCTTATAATAATTCAGCAATAAAAAAGCTACTTTTTGCAAATTGAATCGTTGAATAAATTTTTATTCCCAACATCATTCATTTTCACTTTCAACAGACGGTTTTTTTTTGTGCTCACATTTACGCTTCATGTGAAAAAGAATATGAATGTTTTCGTTTACAACGCGCGCTCAATATTTAGAGTGAAAGCAGCTATTTTTCGATTCCGCTGTTTAGCAGTGTATCCAACTTTGGTTTAGCTTTGTTAGTTCGCTACTTAACACATTCGAATTTTTTCAATTTATCTAGCAATTCACTGAAAATAATATCAGCAGGCTTCCGAAAAGCATTCAAAGAAAATTTAATTGATTTGAAATGATTACAACCACGACTTTAGTCGGTGAGAAATGTTAGCAAAAAGAAATGCAAAAGATTTTGCAACATACCCACGGACGATGTAACATAATTCAAGTCGACGGTTTTCCACAACGAATACCATTCATAAACGGAGTACACAGAGAACTCCCTAATTACGGCAAGATGCGAGCAGCAACGAAAGTAAAAGTGATGTTTTTGTTGAATGAAGATCTAACTGATGTGTCTAAATAATACATAATTGTTCCCTCGGCCTAGCTTCGAGTAAAGTTGAATGTAACCGGTGCGGTGCGATGGTGCCCGCAGAATGCACTTGTTGCATCCAACCAACAGAAACAGCGCTAGCGGTAGTAGCATAGTAGGAGTAACGGAAAGAGAGGAAATTTCATTCATTTTTACTTGGAATTCCACGGGGAGAAATATACTAGCGATTGGCATGCTTCTCGGCAAACCAAGAAATGCCGGAAAACAAAGTGACGCTGGAAGCAGTTAGAGAAAGGGGAATTAAATTAATTACAACCTTATTGCGTAGCTTCATAGCTGGCAGGTAAAAGTAACATGTCGCGTTATCCATTCACTATGAACTATTGCAGTGGTTTTTTTATTTATATAATAATATAAAGTGCCGCTGTGTTAGATTCACTTCTTTAAATTTTTTATTACTTTTCGATTTATGAAGATGCTTAGAATAATTGACGGTTCACATCGCAAGAATTAAAGTATACAAACATTTCTGGTCAGAAGCTCAACACGTTCAGTCGCGCTTTGTGACAAACAATTTCACCATTATGTTGATTTCCATCGCCTATAATTTTTTTGCGCTCAATTTTGATAAAATGCTTTTGCACGCTTGTAAACAGTCATACTGAATGGTGTCAGACTGGGCTTCAGTAATGCAGTCAAACACCTCGGAATAATTCTCGATAAAAAACTGAACTGGGCTGCCCACCTAGATTATGCTGTTAAGAAAGCAACTTCGGCTATCTGGGCATGCAGGTCACTGTTTGGCAAAACCTGGGGATTGAAACCTCAACTAGCCTTCTGGTCATATACTACTATTGCACGGCCTAGGATAACCTATGCTGCAGTCGTATGGTGGCCAAAGGTGAATGAGGTGACAGCCCAAGCCAAACTAAACAAAGTTCAGCGCCTGGCCTGTCTTACAGTTACCAGTGCCATGCGTACAACATCTACTGCAGCCATGGAGGCAATGCTATGCTTACTGCCTTTGCATCTTCATGTGAAGAAGGAAGCAGAGCTCGGCGCACTACGGTTGCAAAGGAGTAAAACCATACTCGAAGGTGACCAAATCGGTCATCTTCGCATACTTCGGGAATTCAATCTGACACCCTTAGTAACTTCAGTCTCTGAAGCCAGGCCCAATATGGACGTTCCATATGAGGTGATTGAAACAGATCGCTCAATGTGGAATAATGGAGGGCTTGATCTTCCATCTGAAACTATCTGCTTTTTTACAGATGGTTCAAAAATGGGGGCCTGCACAGGCTCCGGAGTCTACGGACCCGGCATCAGGGAAACTATCTCATTAGGAAAGTGGCCCACCGTTTTTCAAGCAGAAGTATATGCCATATACATCTGTGCGACAATATGCTTGAAACGAAAGTACAGGCATGCGAAAATCGGTATCTTCACGGACAGCCAAGCAGCACTACTGGCTCTCAAGTCCGCCAAATGCGTGTCCAAATTAGTTTGGGAGTGCAGCACAGCATTGAGGGAACTCTCCCGCCAAAACAAAGTTTTATTACTTTGGGTGCCCGGTCACTGCGGAATCGAGGGCAATGAATTTGCTGACAACCTAGCAAGACAAGGATCAGCTCAGCAATTTATTGGTCCTGAACCGTTTCTGGGCACCTCCGCATCCGCCGTGAAAGGCGAACTGATGACATGGGAAAAGCTAGAAATAGCATCCCGTTGGAATCAAACACAGGGTTGTAGACAAGCTAAACAGTTTATCTACCCAAACCCTGCAGTAGCTAAAAAACTACTCCATTTAACTCGTAGTGAACTACGCACGATCACGGGACTCCTAACAGGACACAGTCCCGCTCTTTATCATTTAAAGAATATCGGCAAGGTATCATCTGACACCTGCCGCTTTTGTAACTCTGAACCTGAAAGTTCAGCGCATCTGCTCTGCTATTGCGGAGCTCTTGCATTATCAAGGCACAACTTCTTAGGAAGTTTCCTTCTTACTCCATATCAGGTATGGAGCCTAAATCCCAAAACGGTCATTGGCTTTATAAACCATGTAGTACCGAATTGGGGCACAGGATTACAACTATTCCGCTCAACTCCATCAATGGGTATGAGCGATCCGTAAACTGTGTACAGCAATCGGGGCCTGCCACAAAAGACGATCTTTAAGACTGTCGCAGTGGCCTTTTAACCCAATGCCCTTCTGGCATACAAAAAAAAAACAGTCATACTCCCAATCCCAATCCCAATCCCAATCCCAATCCCAATCCCAATCCCAATCCCAATCTCAATCCCAATCCCAATCCCAATCCCAATCCCAATCCCAATCCCAATCCCAATCCCAATCCCAATCCCAATCCCAATCCCAATCCCAATCCCAATCCCAATCCCAATCCCAATCCCAATCCCAATCCCAATCCCAATCCCAATCCCAATCCCAATCCCAATCCCAATCCCAATCCCAATCCCAATCCCAATCCCAATCCCAATCCCAATCCCAATCCCAATCCCAATCCCAATCCCAATCCCAATCCCAATCCCAATCCCAATCCCAATCCCAATCCCAATCCCAATCCCAATCCCAATCCCAATCCCAATCCCAATCCCAATCCCAATCCCAATCCCAATCCCAATCCCAATCCCAATCCCAATCCCAATCCCAATCCCAATCCCAATCCCAATCCCAATCCCAATCCCAATCCCAATCCCAATCCCAATCCCAATCCCAATCCCAATCCCAATCCCAATCCCAATCCCAATCCCAATCCCAATCCCAATCCCAATCCCAATCCCAATCCCAATCCCAATCCCAATCCCAATCCCAATCCCAATCCCAATCCCAATCCCAATCCCAATCCCAATCCCAATCCCAATCCCAATCCCAATCCCAATCCCAATCCCAATCCCAATCCCAATCCCAATCCCAATCCCAATCCCAATCCCAATCCCAATCCCAATCCCAATCCCAATCCCAATCCCAATCCCAATCCCAATCCCAATCCCAATCCCAATCCCAATCCCAATCCCAATCCCAATCCCAATCCCAATCCCAATCCCAATCCCAATCCCAATCCCAATCCCAATCCCAATCCCAATCCCAATCCCAATCCCAATCCCAATCCCAATCCCAATCCCAATCCCAATCCCAATCCCAATCCCAATCCCAATCCCAATCCCAATCCCAATCCCAATCCCAATCCCAATCCCAATCCCAATCCCAATCCCAATCCCAATCCCAATCCCAATCCCAATCCCAATCCCAATCCCAATCCCAATCCCAATCCCAATCCCAATCCCAATCCCAATCCCAATCCCAATCCCAATCCCAATCCCAATCCCAATCCCAATCCCAATCCCAATCCCAATCCCAATCCCAATCCCAATCCCAATCCCAATCCCAATCCCAATCCCAATCCCAATCCCAATCCCAATCCCAATCCCAATCCCAATCCCAATCCCAATCCCAATCCCAATCCCAATCCCAATCCCAATCCCAATCCCAATCCCAATCCCAATCCCAATCCCAATCCCAATCCCAATCCCAATCCCAATCCCAATCCCAATCCCAATCCCAATCCCAATCCCAATCCCAATCCCAATCCCAATCCCAATCCCAATCCCAATCCCAATCCCAATCCCAATCCCAATCCCAATCCCAATCCCAATCCCAATCCCAATCCCAATCCCAATCCCAATCCCAATCCCAATCCCAATCCCAATCCCAATCCCAATCCCAATCCCAATCCCAATCCCAATCCCAATCCCAATCCCAATCCCAATCCCAATCCCAATCCCAATCCCAATCCCAATCCCAATCCCAATCCCAATCCCAATCCCAATCCCAATCCCAATCCCAATCCCAATCCCAATCCCAATCCCAATCCCAATCCCAATCCCAATCCCAATCCCAATCCCAATCCCAATCCCAATCCCAATCCCAATCCCAATCCCAATCCCAATCCCAATCCCAATCCCAATCCCAATCCCAATCCCAATCCCAATCCCAATCCCAATCCCAATCCCAATCCCAATCCCAATCCCAATCCCAATCCCAATCCCAATCCCAATCCCAATCCCAATCCCAATCCCAATCCCAATCCCAATCCCAATCCCAATCCCAATCCCAATCCCAATCCCAATCCCAATCCCAATCCCAATCCCAATCCCAATCCCAATCCCAATCCCAATCCCAATCCCAATCCCAATCCCAATCCCAATCCCAATCCCAATCCCAATCCCAATCCCAATCCCAATCCCAATCCCAATCCCAATCCCAATCCCAATCCCAATCCCAATCCCAATCCCAATCCCAATCCCAATCCCAATCCCAATCCCAATCCCAATCCCAATCCCAATCCCAATCCCAATCCCAATCCCAATCCCAATCCCAATCCCAATCCCAATCCCAATCCCAATCCCAATCCCAATCCCAATCCCAATCCCAATCCCAATCCCAATCCCAATCCCAATCCCAATCCCAATCCCAATCCCAATCCCAATCCCAATCCCAATCCCAATCCCAATCCCAATCCCAATCCCAATCCCAATCCCAATCCCAATCCCAATCCCAATCCCAATCCCAATCCCAATCCCAATCCCAATCCCAATCCCAATCCCAATCCCAATCCCAATCCCAATCCCAATCCCAATCCCAATCCCAATCCCAATCCCAATCCCAATCCCAATCCCAATCCCAATCCCAATCCCAATCCCAATCCCAATCCCAATCCCAATCCCAATCCCAATCCCAATCCCAATCCCAATCCCAATCCCAATCCCAATCCCAATCCCAATCCCAATCCCAATCCCAATCCCAATCCCAATCCCAATCCCAATCCCAATCCCAATCCCAATCCCAATCCCAATCCCAATCCCAATCCCAATCCCAATCCCAATCCCAATCCCAATCCCAATCCCAATCCCAATCCCAATCCCAATCCCAATCCCAATCCCAATCCCAATCCCAATCCCAATCCCAATCCCAATCCCAATCCCAATCCCAATCCCAATCCCAATCCCAATCCCAATCCCAATCCCAATCCCAATCCCAATCCCAATCCCAATCCCAATCCCAATCCCAATCCCAATCCCAATCCCAATCCCAATCCCAATCCCAATCCCAATCCCAATCCCAATCCCAATCCCAATCCCAATCCCAATCCCAATCCCAATCCCAATCCCAATCCCAATCCCAATCCCAATCCCAATCCCAATCCCAATCCCAATCCCAATCCCAATTCCAATCCCAATCCAATCCCAATCCCAATCCCAATCCCAATCCCAATCCCAATCCCAATCCCAATCCCAATCCCAATCCCAATCCCAATCCCAATCCCAATCCCAATCCCAATCCCAATCCCAATCCCAATCCCAATCCCAATCCCAATCCCAATCCCAATCCCAATCCCAATCCCAATCCCAATCCCAATCCCAATCCCAATCCCAATCCCAATCCCAATCCCAATCCCAATCCCAATCCCAATCCCAATCCCAATCCCAATCCCAATCCCAATCCCAATCCCAATCCCAATCCCAATCCCAATCCCAATCCCAATCCCAATCCCAATCCCAATCCCAATCCCAATCCCAATCCCAATCCCAATCCCAATCTCAATCCCAATCCCAATCTCAATCCCAATCCCAATCCCAATCCCAATCCCAATCCCAATCCCAATCCCAATCCCAATCCCAATCCCAATCCCAATCCCAATCCCAATCCCAATCCCAATCCCAATCCCAATCCCAATCCCAATCCCAATCCCAATCCCAATCCCAATCCCAATCCCAATCTCAATCCCAATCCCAATCCCAATCCCAATCCCAATCCCAATCCCTATCCCAATCCCTATCCCAATCCCAATCCCAATCCCAATCCCAATCCCAATCCCAATCCCAATCCCAATCCCAATCCCAATCCCAATCCCAATCCCAATCCCAATCCCAATCCCAATCCCAATCCCAATCCCAATCCCAATCCCAATCCCAATCCCAATCCCAATCCCAATCCCAATCCCAATCCCAATCCCAATCCCAATCCCAATCCCAATCCCAATCCCAATCCCAATCGCAATCCCAATCCCAATTCGAAACATCATTCAAAGAAACCATGAAGAATTAGAACAGCTATTACGAGTTAACGATACGCGCAAGTTATGTCCCAGCATCTGGTCTCAAAGAATTCAAAGAGACTTGGGTAACTTAAGATCAACGAAGCCGGTGGTGAGGACCACCTACAGGGAAAACTTAAAAATGGCAGAGAAACGCTAGCAACGGCTGAACACTGGGTTATTTCCAAGATTTGGGAAAACGGGAAGCTATTGGAGGAATGGATAAAAGGGGGTGCGTTGTTCTATCTAGAAAAAGGGTGATCGGCCCGATTGCTGCAACTGTCGTGGCATAACGCTAATAGAAGCCGCCTACAAGGTACTCTTTCGTGTTTCATGGGCACTCACGCAGCTACGGACCAGGTTTTACCATCCAACGGATCTTGCATACAGGTCGGGAGTACAATGTGCCCACGCGTCTCATTTTTATTGATTTCAAAGCAGCATACAATACAGTCGATCAAGACCAGCTATGGCAGATTATGCACGAACTCGAACCGGATAAACTGATGCGACTGACCAGAGCTACATTGCACCGAGTGACGTGTTTCATGCGTATCTCGGGGACACTCTTGAATCCCTTCAAGATGCGACGAGGGTAGAGACGGCTTATTCTGCATGCCGTTTAGCATCGCTCTAGTGAGGGTGATCCGATGAGCGGATACCAAGAGTAGCCAACTCCGAGGCTTTGCAGATAACTTTGATATCATAACCAGGAACTTTGCGACGCCGGAGGCAAACTGAACGCGGAGTCTAGGAGGATTGGGCTAAAAATGCTCACGGAAGACATTCGCGCCATTGCCGTGTTCGAGTGGAAGATGCTACGGACAATTTTTGAAAGCGGAAAGTGGCGTGGGCGTATGAATCACGAGCTACATGCGCTACATCGTACATCGGTAGGCTACTGTGGGCCGGACACGTCGTAAGGATGCCGGACGGCAGTGCGACGAAAACAGACCCCATCGGCACCCACAGACCCCACGGTAAGGGCGCTTAATGCACAAGATGGCCACGTCGAAAGTGATTTGCGACTTCTGAGACGACTGAAAAATTGACGACAAATAGCTCAAGATCGAGTTAAATGGAGCTAGTCTGCTGACGATGATGATGCACTTTTAAGGTGTCGTTCGCAATATTCATTCATTGATCAGTATGGATTTTTGCTTAGAAGATCAGTTGCTACTAATCGAACGCAGTTTGTTTCGTTCTGTTTAAATGACATAGAGGAAAGTTTGCAAGAAGGCGCGATATATATTGTCTTAAAAACCGACTTAAAGGCCGTCTTCAATCGTGTTGACCACGAAATATTACTAAATCGGATGAAGAAACTGGTAATTTCTGTTGCTTTCACCGGATGGATGAAGCCTTACCTTACAAGCCGCAGTTTATGTGTTAAGATCGGTCCAGAAGAATCGAAACTGTTTCATAATCTTTTAGGAGAGCCTCAAGGAAGCAACTTGGACCTCTTGCACTCCAATCCAATCGGTTGACCTATTCGACGCGTGATATAGGAATAACTTGCTAACAATAACTGTCTCCACATGAAATGTTATCTCGTGGAACCGCAAACTGAGTGCAACTACTTTTATTTGCTCTATTTTAGGTTATGCACTGCAACGGGTTTATCACGCACGTGACCAAGGAGTGAATCTTAACTCTGCGCCTGTCACCTTTTGTTTGCACTTTGAAGGGACCATCTGAAGGGTTAATAGGAAACTCAGATTTCTTGAATGAATTTCGGGATCCGCTTTGTTTTCGTTTACTATATTGCCACTTAGTACGCTCATTACTCGAGCTAGTTGGATTACAAGGATCGAGGCGGTTGCATTTACATCCATATGAGTGGTAAGCGGTGCTTACTGCTGGGACTCGAAGCTCTCGAAAAGACGCTCCGAAACGGGCTCTTCCAACGAGACACTTCCTTTATCTTGACGCTTGGAGAGTTAACTACGATCAGGTGTGTTATACAACTTTTGGAAAGACACTATGGTTTTCCGTATTTATTCAATAAAATAAATCTTACATCACGCTAATGTGTTGTAAAATTACATAAATAGGTAGAATATATTTTATTAAGAAACTTCGCCACAATAGATCAAATAACTGGTCGCAGTGAAGAATGTATCCAACAGAAAAAAAGCTTCTTCCAAGAGATCATCCTTGTAATTTTACGCTATAAAAAACGCGTGATCTTAATTGGTTCGATACAAGCGCCTCCAGAGCGCCTCCAGGCGATTCCAATAAAAAAGGAGACGCATGGCTATTATTGGCTTGCAGTGAAAATAGAAATATAGTGGACCCCCGTTTGTTTGAACGATTCCAAATGCAAACTAACGGGGTTAGTTTTTAGTTTGAACAACTAGCTACTCTAAATATACTGAAACTTGTATGAACTGCCGGTCCTGCTCTTTGTTATTGGGTTTTGGTGGTTTGATTTAGTTGGCAGTTGCAAGCAGCGAATATTTTATTCTCCGATCGGATTTCTATCGTAATCGTTCAGAAACGAAATGTGAAACTGATTAATAGATCTAGATCAGTACAAACAAATCGTGTTTATGTGCATTGTCGGCAGAAGCAAATGATGCCATGTTGACAATGACATTTGAACCATTTTTAATTTGCACGTCGTGCAAACCAGCGGGGTTCAAATTAAAACGTGTTCAGATTAAAAACGGTCAAACGAACGGGGGTCCACGGTATACAATAAGAATGTTTGAAAGTCAAAATCGTGACTTGGTTAAATGGTATTATGAGTTAATTCAGGTCTAAGCGAATTGACGATTTGTTCTTTTGAAGTTATTGCTAATCTTGCATCTGCAGGCTATGAAGTTTCGAAATAAGTAATGTCCGAGAAATTCGGAAAATTTCGGAAAAAAGGAAACAGCTAACCTTGAATTATTCAAACATTATTTTCATTAATTATGTATTCCATAAATGTCCGTATGCGATATTTCATGAAATTCTAAGACACTTTGGTTCAAACCTGTATGATAATTTTGAAAAACTATTTTTGTATATAATATATAATTCTTTTGTACGAAATTTTGTCATATGAATGAAGATATTATCATTAAACACACTCACTTTCCAAATGATTTTCATCAGAGCATTAAAATAGATTGTAGGTAACAATGGAGATGTGTTTGACTACGAAATATTTGTGGAGTAATCATGCAACAACTTGGTTAATATCAAACTTAAGACAATGTAACCACAAATAAAATAGTCACCGTCTTACCAGCGGGGAGATACTGTATCCTAAATAGTTTAAAACAATCGACAATAAAACCATATCCGTGCGATCGCGTTGTATCTCCACGAACGGACAACTAGTGCGGTGCTGTGCCCGCCCTGCGTGAGTGAGTGAGCGAGTGAGAAGAACCGGGACAGCAAAAGAGAATCGCAGCAAAAACAATATTCTAATGATGTCAACAAATTCCGAACATGCGAGTCATTTGTCGCCAGTGGCGGCGGCGGCGGCGGCGTTGGTGGTGGTTCCTCATGGAAGCATTCTTAGCATCACCAGTGGTAGCAGTAGGCAATCCTCGGAATCGACGTCATCGTTGCTCGATCAGTCACCACCGCCACCGGTGATCCATGCCCTCCACCAATATCATCATCCTCTCCGTACTCCATGTAGAGGGGCAAGCATGGAAGGTGGTGAATTGCAACCTGCAGTGATTGTGCCACTGCAGGTGGAAGGCAACGAATACATTCACCGAGATGACGTTAATAATGGTCATGACGGCAATGATAATTGTAATGACGATGATGATGATGATGATGATAACAACGATGATGACGGAGGCAAGTGGGATCGGCTTCGCAGCAGCGTTGGTAGCGTTGGGCACGGCAGTAGTGAACATTTGCTCGTCCGGAACGACGGTGATCGCGATCGCGTTCGAGAGTGCATTGAAGACTGCTGGATCACGAGTAATATTTACGAAAACGTTGTAAATTTCGAACCGCAATTGTTAAACTGTGATGGCTACGGGAAGCTAAGAAGATGTGAAGAGAATATTTACGAGAATATTTGCGAAGATTGTGGTAGACTATACAATGAAGAGAAATGTGCATTCTGTGCGGTAGAAGAAGATGAAATTGAAGCTGATCGAACGAAGAAAGCCAATAAGTACAGTGCAAAGTTTCAGGAATTTTTCGGTAATTTTCGGTTCAAACCGATCCGGTTTGGCGGCAGTGGAGGAAGTATTGCAGCGGGTGGGACAATCCAGGGGAAGCGCAAGCTGTGCAAGAGTGACATTGTGCACAACGTGAACGGATTCGAGGATGTCTTTCGCACAAACAAATCATTCGACCTCGGCGAGATCTGTCGGATGCGTGATGACACCCGCTCGGAACTGATTGCGGCTGTCACTGCGAGTTCGGTAAAGTACCCATTGTTGCATGTGAATCATAGCTCTTTGAGACAGTGGTGTCTGCCCTGTCTGTTGATTTTGGTTGGTCTGTGAAGTTGCCTAGCGAGGAATAAATGATTTATGCAATGGTGCAAATTTGTCTGACTATACCTGTCAACTAGCAATACATTTGGAGTTCTTTTTTGCCGTTAGTACAACGTGTATTTTATAACTTGACACAAATGATTGTTCAAATTTAAGTCTGCTTAGGTGGGAATTAAAAATAATATATGCACTAAGGCAACAAATTGTGAGATGCAGTTTAATTAACCTGTCTGGTCTCTACAAAAAAAACTTATGTTGTCTATACCTTAGGATCAATTTGACTCCAAAACTCAAACTGCCATATCTCTGCGAAAGCTTAACGGGTTTTCGAATTTTTAGAAATTATTTGTGATATTTGACAAGTTTTGCTCACTAACTGATGCACGCTATATCCAAAGGTACTTATTATTTAACTTACATGCACCTCAGATTTCTCTTCATCAGATAAGAGAAACCGCCGAATGTTTAGAGGGAGATACTATTCCTCGTTGGTGTTGATTTGAATACGTTGGACAACCGGGCGCGAATCTTGCTTACTATGAAATAGCGGTCCAAGTCGACGTTTGGTCCCCAAACGGAGCGCACGTCTACCCATCAGAGAAGTGTCGGCTGTCAACCTGAATATGGTCGATCTGAGAACAGGCCTCTCCATTAGGGTGCTTCTAGGTATGCTTCGAAATGTTCCATCGTGCAAAATAGGTACTACAGTTAAGATAACCATTCCTCTGGCTGCAGAGAAGCTGATTAACCTCAAACAATTGTCGTTTGCAGTAGGATGGAGGCTTTCTCTACCAGTAATGGAGTAAAAGAACTCTTTGCGTCCGATCTGTGCATTTGTATCCTTGATGACTATCTTTATGTCATGTTCTAGGCACTCTCCATATGTTCATTCTTTCCCCTTATCGCGTTTGTTGTTCGTCAGTGTGTAGTCATTAATCAGGTTCTAGTTAAAGAATTTGCCTTTAATCCTCAACATGCATACTTACTTTACTTTACTTTACTTACTTATGTATCCATGTACGCCGGTTCGCAAGAATAAAGGGCTGAAATCAGAGATATTCACTGTTGACGGTTACCCGCCATAGCTTTTACCCGTCGCCAGGACAGGTTCACGTCTACAGCGTGGATGCCGTTGGCTAAGCTGCGTCGCCATGAGCCTCTGGGTCTGCCTCTTCTGAGCTGTCCCTGCGGATTCCAGTCGAGTGCTTTTCTGTAGATCTCGTTCGCTCCTTTCCTCAAGGTGTGACCGATCCACTTCCACCTAAGGTTACGAATTTCTGTTGCTATCGACCGTTGATGACATCGCCGATGCAATTCCTCATTGGATATCCAGTTGTCAGGCCACCAAGCACGAATGATATGTTGCAGGCACCGGTTGATGAATACACGCAGTTTTTGCGTTGTCTCCGCTGAGACACACCACGTTTCGCAGGCATACAGACGTGGTCTACCTCGAAGCCAACGACCTCTCCTGGGTTCTCTGCTGAACACTATTTTCGGTGACCTTTCTTCTGGCATTCGGGCTACATGTCCAGTCCACTGGAACCGCCGGCGCCTGATCAGCTTCACAATGTCATCATATATACGATCAGTTTGATTCAACGATCAACAACAACAATGTCAATGTCATCTGCAAAACCTAGGAGCATTTGCGATTTAGGGCTGATGGTTCCATTCCTTTACACGCCTGCTCTTCGTATCGCCCCTTCAAGTGCTATATTAAACAGTAGGTTAGAGAGTGCATCGTCTTGTTTCAATCTGTCTACCGTGACGAATGCGTCTAATATTTCTAACTTCTGATCTATTTTGACGCTTGATTTTGATTTGTCTAAGATACAGTTTTATTAGCTTGGTCGGAAAGCCATATTTGAGCATTTGCTGCCAAAGTTCATTTCTTTTCACTGAATCGTACGCTGCCTTAAAATCCACAAACAGATGGAGAGTCCGCAAGTTGTATACCCGAAACTTGTCAAAAATTTGACGCAAGGTGAAAATTTGATCTATAGTCGATCTTCCTTCTCGAAAACCACACTGGTAATCGCCGACGAAGGATTTTGATAATGGTTTCAAACTGCTGAATAGAATACGGGAGAGTACCTGATATCGGGGAAATGAGACCATTAAGCCAGTCTGAAGGCATTTCTTCTTCCACCCAGATTTTTTCGATCGTGGCATGGATTGCTTTGTGCGGTTGCTCACTCTCCACTTTCAGAAGTTCGGCCGGAATTACGTTCTTCCCAGCAGCATTTCCGTTTTTGAGCTCTTTTATCACTTTTTTAACTTTAACTAGCGTGGGTGGCTTCCCAGCTTGACCATTTTCCTCAATTCGTATTCTGTGTCTGAAGCTTTCTCCATTACCTCTTCAAAGTGCTCTTTCCACCTGGCAGCCACCATTGCCTCGGCAGTCAACAGGTTTCCATCCTTGTCGGTGCACATCACTGGCATCGGGATGCTCTTATCCGCCGTACTATTGACTATTTTATAAAAACTCCTCGCGTCGTTCCTAGCAAAACAACCTTCTGCCTCACTGAGCTCCTGTTTACTCACGCTTACGACGCCGATAGGTTCTTCTCTATGCTACTCGTAGCTCTTTATATTGTTTCCTGTTTTGACGTGTAGCCGCAGTGAGCATATGCGATTCTTAGCCACGTTCTTCTCATCTGTCGCTCTTTAGCGCTCTTCATCAAACCAGCCATTTCTTGGTGGGCTTGCTCCGGTCCTCAAAACCTCAGTCGTTGTGCTTTTTAACACTTCATGGACCCGCCACCACCTCGCATCCAAAGTATCTTCACTTATTTGTTGTTCAATACTCTCACCTAGCGCCTATCTTACATACCACTAGGTAATGATCAGAGTCGATATTGGACCCTCTGAAGGACCTGACATCTATGACGTCAGAAAAGTGTCGACCATCAATCAAGACATGGTCGATTTCGGAGCACGTTTCACCATTCGGGTGTCTCCAAAGTGCTTTCGGCGTGCAAAGTAGGTGCTACACATTGCCATACCTCTGGCTGCAGCAAAGTTTATCAACCTCCGGCCGTTATCATTGGTCATCGAGGGAAGGTTCTCTTTTCCAATTGGGCGGAAAAATTCTTTCCTTTCGACCTGTGCATTCGTATCCTCGATGATGATTTTAACGTCATGTGTTGGTCTCTCTCTCTATATTGTATCAAGTGATCCCTTGAAAACGATTCATTCACATCATTGGGCCTGTCGTCTGTTGAAGCGTATGTACTGATCAAGCTATAGTTGAAGAACTTGCCCTTGAACCTCAACAGGCAGATACGGTCAGTCACCAGCTTCCATCGAATGACTCGTTTTTTCTGCTTACCCAGTATCATAAACCCAACGTCTGACTCTTCTCTTCTGCCGCCACTGTAGTAGATATGGTACTTGAACGAGGCTTCAGCTGTAGGACCAGCTGTCCGGAATTTCCGTTCTCGTGAGCCTCGCTATCTTACTTCTTGGAAGGCTGACACCTTAACGTTGAATTTGTGACGCTCTCAAGCGAATAGGCCAACTCATGCAGGTTCCAACAAGGTTCTGACGTTCCAAGTACCAAGTTTGTAATCAGAGTCCTTTAAAAATTGCTGTGTCTTATGCCGATTGTCCAATCCTGTTTTCCTACCTTCATTTTTCTGGGTTTGTTTGTTGGCTGTTCAGTAGGCCGCCTTACCACGGCTGTGCTACCTAGCCTCGCAGACGGAACTGCCATTTTGGTGTAGCTTGCGAGATACAGCATTTCGAAACTCAGCCACTCCACTGGAGTACAGATGCTGTTTGGGCCACTCCTCCTGGAGAAAAAACGCACCGGTGCACAGTGGTCCCTTACTTACTTGACTTTAGTGGCAACGGTCCGTTACCGATCCTGCGCCGAACGAATTATGGTCCTCCAGTACCGTCGGTCCTGGGCTGCCGTTCTCCAATCCCCACGAACACCAGCTGAACATGCATCGTCTTCGACAGCACACACCCACCGGGTGCGAGGTCTACCTCGGAGTCTACGGCCTCTTCCTGATTCTCTGCTGAAAATAGTTTTGGCTACTCTTTCGTCGGGCATTCTGGCCACGTGTACAGCCCACAGCAGCCTGCCACATTGCACTACCTTCACTATATCAGCATATTTGTATACTTGGTACAGCTCGTGATTCATGCGTCTGCGCCACACTCCATTTTCCATTTTGCCACCAAGTATAGATCGCAGAATTTTACGCTCAAAAACCCCAAGCACTCGCTGATCAGCTTCCTTTAGCGTCCATGATTCGTGTCCGTAAAGGGCCACCGGAAGGATTAGTGTTCTGTAGAGCACCAGTTTTGTGCGAATTTGCAAACTACGTAATCCGTAGAAAGCCGGATTCGCGGCTGCAACTCGTCGTTTGACTTCATTGTCACATGTCACGAGTGTACCAAGGTATATAAATTCCTCCACTACTTCATATCGTTCCCCATCAAACTCCACCTCGGCACCAACACCACTTGAGCTCCCACGTTCCCTACCAGCAACCATGTACTTCGTTTTGGCGGTATTAATGGTAAGTCCCAATCTCGCAGCTTCCCTTTTAAAGGGCCTGAAGGCCTCTTCCACTGCTAATCGGTTGATTCCGATGATATCGACGTCATCCGCAAAACCAAGAAGCATGTGAGATATCGTGATGATAGTTCCATTCCTTTCCACGTTTGCTCTTCGTAATGCACCTTCCAAGGCAATGTTGAATAGCAGGCTAGAGAGTGCATCCCCTTGCTTCAGTCCATCCAACGTCACGAAAGTAGCTGAGGTTTCACCCGCTATTCTAACGCATGATTTGCACCCGTCCAGCGTCACACGAATCAGCGTAACTAGTTTCGTCGGAAAACCATGTTCTAGCATTATCTGCCACAGCTCATTTCGTTTAACTGAATCGTACGCCGCTTTAAAGTCCACAAACAGATGGTGTGTCTGCAAGTTGTACTCTCGGAACTTGTCTAGCAACTGGCGCAGGGTAAACATCTGATCCGTCGTGAAGCGACCCTCACGAAAACCTGCTTGGTACTCGCCGACGAAGGACTCCGCTAACGGTCTCAGTCTGCAGAACAGGATACGAGAAAGCACCTTGTAGGCAGAATTCAGCAATGTAATTCCTCGATAGTTTTTACACTCCATTCGATGTCCCTTTTTGAAAATTGGGCAAATGAGGCCATCCAACCACTCCTCCAGCATTTGTTCTTCCTCCCAGATCCTGACAATGATCCGGTGGATTGCTTCGTACAGCCGCTCGCTCCCCGCTTTTAGAAGTTCAGCCGGGATACCGTCCTTCCCAGCAGCCTTACCGTTTTTCAGCTCACTGATTGCCTTCTTAACCTCCTCCTGTGTTGGTGGCTCCACAGCTTGATCATCGCTTACAATTTCTATCCTGTCCCAGCAGGGATCTCCGCATTTACCTCTCCATTCAATAGTGTCTGAAAGTGCTCCTTCTACCTGGCTGCTACCGCCGTTTTGTCGGTAAGCAGGTTGCCAGCACTATCATTGCACATCACAGGCATGGCAAAATTCCTGCATCTCACCGTTTTACAGAAACTTCGTGTGTCGTTGCT
This sequence comes from Sabethes cyaneus, assembly GCF_943734655.1. Taxonomy (NCBI): domain Eukaryota; kingdom Metazoa; phylum Arthropoda; class Insecta; order Diptera; family Culicidae; genus Sabethes; species Sabethes cyaneus. Next base: position 123,142,257 of record NC_071353.1, on the reverse strand, counting down.
GGCGTATCGCTCCTCTGCGCCGGCGAGCACGTGCTCCTCGTACTCGCGTTTCTTTACGCGATGGATTCTTTTTTCCGCAGCTCTAGTTTTTCTGTATCTCTCTCTGTTTTGACGCGTTGCCGCAGTGAGCATGCGACTCCTGGCCTGGTTCTTTTCGTCTGTCACTCTCTGGCATTCGGCATCAAACCAGCTGTTACGCTGTCTTCCACGCGTTGTGCCTACCACCTCTCTCGCTGCTGTTTGGATGGCACCATGGATGTTCCTCCATAGCCCATTTATATCTTCTTCTACCTGCTGTTTTGCGATTCGCTGGTCAAGCTTCCTGGCGCACTCCACTGCTACCCCGTCTGCCGTTAACCGCTGGATGTTGAAACGCAGCGTCCTTTCAGTGCGAGCTTTCGCCGTGTTCGACAGCCTTGCGCGAACCTTACTCACTACGAGATAGTGGTCAGAGTCGATATTTGGTCCACGAAAAGACCGTACATCGATAACGTCCGAAAAGTGTCGACCGTCAATCAAGACATGATCGATCTGAGAGCTAGAGTCTCCATTTGGATGCCTCCAGGTGTGTTTCCGAATATTCAAACGTGAAAATGGGGGTGCTACAGATGGCCATCCCTCTGGCCGCGGCAAAATTTATGAGCCTCAGACCGTTATCATTGGTCGACAGATGCAGACTATGTCTTCCAATAACTGGACGGAAGAATTCCTCCCTCCCGATCTGCGCGTTTGCATCTCCGATGATGATTTTCACGTCGTGTTTTGGGCATTCTCCATAGGTTCGCTCAAGCTTGTCGTAAAACTCGTCTTTAGCGTCATCGGATTTATCATTTGTCGGTGCGTATAAGTTGATTAGGATATAGTTGAAGAATTTGCCCTTAATCCTCAACGCGCATATACGGTCATCTACGGGCCTCCACCGGATAATTCGTTGCTTTTGTTTTCCCAACACTACGAAACCGACTCCATGTTCTGCTTTCTTACCGCCACTGTAGTAGATGTGATACTTGAAAGAAGTGCCTACAATAGGGTCTACTGCACGGAGCTCCCTGTTTCCGGAATTTGGCCACCGAACTTCCTGAATAGCAGCGATCTCCACTCCGAGTTGATGCAGCTCTCGAACAAGCAAGCCAGCCCGTGCCGGTTCATGGAGAGTTCGGACATTCCAGGTACCAAGTTTCCAATCGTTATCCCTTAATCGTTTCCTTGTCCCTTGCCGTGTCCTATACCGATTGTTCCGTCCTGAATTTCTTTGTTCGTTGTTAGGGGGATCAATCAAATAATCGTTCATGCCACATGAAAGAGCTTTTAACGCTGAGAAATTTCTCTGAACATCAGAAATTTCGGCGCAATTAAAAAAACGCGTGTTTTGATACCAATGGGACCACTGTGGGTGGGCTAAGGCGCTTATGGCGGCGCCTACTCGTCTTCAAGAAGCCGTTAGGGGAAACTTGTAGAGCCCACTACGTATCCCCCGCTCTAACGAGGCTCGCTAACAGCATTTATTGTTGGTATATTATAGAAATACCGTAACTGTTTACCCAAGCAGCACAGTTTTAGCACTTTTAGTTGCATCAACCTATTTATAACCAAAATTAGTCATATATCGGTTGTCATGTTGTTGACATCAAAATTTAGCTTATTGTTCAAACTTTGATGCCTTCTTTTGTTGATTACTTGTTGAACTATAACAATATTTTGGTGAACCTCTAGCTGTTCAATTGCAATTTTGCACCGCAGCGTAGATAAGCCACTTCTCAAACACTTAGCGCCAAACGAAGTAAGCGTGACCAAGGACATCAATGTCAGCTTGCATTCACCTTATATTGTGACTATATTGCGATAGATGTTGACCTGAGTAATCTACAGTGTACGAGTGTGCACCGCAATTAACATTTCCAATTGTATTCCGTTATCAAGTCGTAACACCGTAAAGCTAAAAAAACATGGCAAACATCAGACCAACCGAATCAACAAATGGGTTCATTTTCCAAGGTGCTATAACTTCACCGTGTATTGAGCATGAATAAATAGCTTTTCTGTTTTTCCCCACCCCAAAATCGAAACATAATCGTGTAGCCACCGCAACAACCGACCGACGGCTGCGGCGGCGGCGTCGATCGAGTACCACCACCGCGGCACAAAAGTGAAGATCATTTGGCATCGGTGGAGTCAACCACTGCTGGCGTCTTGAATGCAGAAGTGCAATCAACAGCGCACCCAACGACGACGACGACGGTAACGACGGCCGCAGAAGAGAAAGGCCTGGGACTGCAAGTGAGAAGTGCCAGTGAAAACTTGATCGATTTTTCCACGCCAGAAAGAAGAAATGAAACAATTTATGAAAATTTACTGGCCCCAAAACGGCCCGAATCAGCAGCAGCAGCAGCAGACGACGGCGATAGCGATGGACTGCAAACGGCCAGCCGACGCCGGATTCCGCCTTCAGTTAGTGACTGGATGATGTCACTGCTGGCGGGAACTGAAGATTATGGCGATGATTTTGAAGCGACTTATCACGTGAAAAGCATTCCGTCCATTACGTTTAATGATGTTAGTGTAGTTAGTTGTTGGCGCACAAGTGGCTGTGGAAAAAAGTGGTTAAACTGTGGGAACGGACACGGTATTGATTATAAGATTGAAGAATTTCGACAGAATTTAAAAAATAATCGACGTAATAAATGTGGCCAATCGGAACGAAGGGAATTGTGTGAGCCAGTGATAATTTCCTTTCGTAATTCAGTTTTTGAAGATGAAAACATTGATTACTCCAATTCGCAGAAGGCACACAACACCGCGGGGGAGAAGTGTGAAGACAGTATCTTTGGTTCGGTGAGTGTTTTTGATTGCATCCATAATTTGGAAGAGACGCAAAACGCACGCCAAAACACTACCGTTGATGGTCCGGACGGTCGGGCAAATGACGTGATAAGGCCATATCGGACACAGGTATACGAGTCCGGCAGTGCGGCTGTGGTTGAGCGGTTATCGCCAGGCAAACAACACTCAGCAGCGAGAGTCGATAGTAAAAAACGCTTACTGATACGAAAACATTTACTGGTGATTAGTTTGTGTCGGGTTGTGATTTCGTACGAACGTCGTTTGAAAGTGTTCTGGCTGGCGGCAGCAATTCAGAAAGTAGTGGCGCAACAGAAGCGCCGATTAGTGTTGAATAAGCGCCGGGTTTACCTCAGAATAATGGCTCAGGAATGCCAGCCCGTGGCCAGCGCTCTGCGCGAATCGGTTGAAATCGACAAATATTTCCGGTTCCTGGAAGGCAACGAAACTATGATTAATTTGGCGGCGACCAAGAGGCGCCGCCGGCGGAAGGGTGCCCTCATCAATCCCGAGCTACAAAGCAATTCGTCCAATGAAATAAGCTGCAGCAGTGCAACGAGCGGAGTACATTCCGACAGCGGAATTGGTCCTTCGGACGAGCATATTTACCAACCAATTTGGACCTGCAAAACAGAAGGATCCGAACCGGTGTACGAATCTCCTCAAGAGCACATTTACGACTACATCAAATTAAACTCCGTCGTAAAACCCCGTGATGAGCACGAGTGGTTGGTCGTAAATGATTTTTCGTTTTCCAAAAGTAATCGGAGGCTGTCCGGAAAACTAAATCACCGACCACCACCGCCAATTCCAAACCGAAACGTACGCCATCCGTTGGATCAATGGAGGAATGTGTGCATTCTGTACAATCCTTCAGAGTCAAGGAACAACCGGATAGTGTACGATTATCGGCGTGATTATGTTTTTGACTATCGCCGTCCAACGAAAGATGACGTCCTTTCGGCGACAGACTCCGGTGCGTCATCATCGGCCGACGAAGAGGACGAGGAAGACGAAGATGAACTGGAGTTTTGTGACAGCTCGGCAGCAGGATCGGACGACGATGACGTGACCGTCGGTTCCTGCGAAGCCCGAAGTAAACACAGCTGCTACGCGATACCGGATTGCGTCCAGTACTGGAAATTTATGCTGCTAAACGTGAACTACAACGACGACGAGGAAGATGTGGTGAGTGCGAGGGGATTGTCCATTTACGATGTGCTTACTTATCGGTTACTAACAAGCATGGTTCTTATATATCAGTAAGTCACACACGCTGCACGGTACGGATCTACTAATGATAACTGTCGTTTAGAATTAGCCGGTGGAATGCTTGAGGGTTTTTTTTCAAGCATTACTTGCTGGCGCCCTTCACCGTAGATGATGCATGCTGCCGTTAATGTTATAACTTGTGCCAGCGGCACAGTGCATGCTTGGTTCACGTATAGTTTGGCACTGCACAAAAAGATGCAATTAAAATAAATATGTTTTTCAACACTTCTACCTGTACTAATATAACTGTAATTAGCACTGATCAGTAAAATACTTGATACATAGTTGCTTACTTGCTCGATAATATTTAACAGTTCTAGAGAATCATTAAAGGTTATTCGTTCTCGTTGTATATAAATGGCTGTTTGCCAAGCCAATTGTAAACTTGTTTAGTCTTACTTCGTTGTTTCTTGGTTCGTACTGCTAAGATATTTTTTTTCAACTATAAAGGGAATTACACTTTGTATTGAATATTTACAATGCTTTAACTTCGGTTTTTGCATTTCCTGAGAATAGCGACAACCTAAAATTGACAAGCGACTGCAATAGCATGCGATTGAGTATATACATTAAATGCGCTTAAAAAATGTTTGTTTAAATTTATTTAAAAAAATATTTTTTTCAAAATAATCATGACAAAATTGTTACTATCTCAATAACTTATCAAGTTTCAGATTCCACCTTCTCTTATTTTGGTATAGTGTAACCCATATAGATAACAGCTGGACACTAAGTGTTTTGGGATTCTTATTATTAACTCCTAGCTCGCCTGAGGTTATCTCTGTCCATGTGCATCGCCGATGACACAGGAACTTATATTTTCTAAACAATGTAAGGTATTTATTTTATTGTCGATTGATTGATTTTTTATTATTACTATCATTCTCGTGCGAGTGCGAACATGTTTTCAAATACAGCACTTTTTTTGCAACACTGCAAACTCTATTAAGGGGGCATAGTACTTTTTACACCATATTTTTTTGCCTTATTTCAAATATTTTTTTCTCGATAACGCGAAAAGCGAATCGATTCCGGTTTTTTGCATTCTAAACATTGCACTTTATACTAATATTTACAATTTTGTTTGCATATGTGAACCTCTTCCCTTCTCCCCTACGGCTCCTTGAACATGATCATTCGAAAAAAACATGATTTACGGTACCATGGATTGGCGCTGGGTGGCGTATCCGAATTGAAAAATTCCAAAACGACTTGAAAGTATATTAAATTATCTCGTGTTTGACCCATCCTTTTTTAAAAATTCGAACGTATAACAAAATGGTGAACATTCAAACATAAAAGTAGGGTTTTTAGTCGAAAAAATTGACTTTAAACACTTCTAAAAAATACAAAAATTGTAATATTGAAAAAAGGATGGGTCAAACACTAGATAATTTTGTTGGCTTTGAAACAAAAAAAGAATCATGAGAATTTCTTGAGCCGTTCTTGAGATATTTATGGTACCGCCTTTCAAAACCTGGTTTCGAGAAAAACGACGTTGAAGTTTTTATTCACTGTGTAATTGCTCCAGACATGCGCGATACAAATAGCTGTAACTTTGTCAATTTTTGGAATTCATCGAAATGATTTGAAACACATATGGTCAAAATGTTAATCTTTCGAAATAATCAATAAAAAATTTCGATTTTTTTAAATTGGAAAAGTACTATGCCCCCTTAAAAACTTATTAGTTTTTTCCTCGAAGCTCGTTCTTTATAAAAGTTTATGAATGTGAATTTTGTGGAGAACTGTTTTTGCTGTTTGACTTTTCCAAAGGCAAATATGTGAATGAATGTCTGCTTCATATTGAGCAGTTCCACGTGAAATAGGTAAATGACAAAATTTGAACCTTTCTGATTTAGATGAAACTTTACAAACGTGTTTGATAGGAGCGAATATGCACCTTCAACAGGTTTCGGCGCCATTTTGATTCAAGACTCGTTCTTAAAAAGGGCGTATTTATTTTCATGTGTATTATGTTTGAAAGATTGTATCTCGAAAACTATCGATTTTTCAATAATTATGTCTAAATAATAGTTGTAGAAAATTTATTTCTGAACATAAAAAAAATATGAACTGAAAAAAATATTTTACCAATTTTTCAAAAATTTGAAAATAAAACTTAAAATCAAGATATCAAAAATATACTATTTTTGAAAATCTTTAAAAAAATTTTTGTCCTGAGATGGAGCGACTTTCATGGACGGACTTCGTGGAACAACGACTTTCATGATTTTTTTCTAACTTGGGATTTTTCAAGTAATATATAAATTTGTAATACAAATAACAATTCTTTATGTTATTTACAACAAAATTGATCTTTTTTTTTCCTTTGGGTACATTCTCCACTGCGACCAGTAATTTGATCTATTGTGGCGGGCCCCTATTTACTGTAAGCCACGTCAAGGTGTCGTATCACTACTATTAATAGGAGTGGTTTCCACTTGTTGACTAATGGCATTGTCCCAATAAGGTATAATACAACGAATAAAGTTAATTGCTTTATTTGGGGAACTTGTCCACACAACTGAGGGTTGTATTAAACCCTCCCCAAAGAATTTGCTCCTTCTATGATAAAGTGCTACGCAGTTACAAAGCAGATGTTCCGCATCTTCGCTATCTAGGTTGCAAAAACGACAAGAGTCATCTTCCAATTTGCCTAGCTGTTTTAAGTGATAGTTACTTGAGCAGTGACCCGTTACCAGGCCACAGAAAGTACGTAAATCTTTTTTAGATAGACTTAGAAGTCTCTGAGTTACTGTTTTGTCAGGTGATATAAATCGCTTTGATTGGCGAGCTGTTAAATTATTCTTCCATATGTCATTTATCATTGATTTTTCCCAGTTACTCAATTCCATTCTGAGGGTACACGTTGAGGCCCCACAGAATGGTTCTGGTCCAATGAAAGGTTTAATCGATCCAGCTTTTGCCAATTGATCCGCTTTTTCATTACCTTCAATTCCACAGTGCCCAGGTACCCAAAAAAGACTTACTGTACTTTTTTTAGCCACCTGCTGTAGCAATTGAATGCATTCCCAAACCAGCTTCGATGAACACGATACTGACTTTAGTGCTTTTAATGCAGCCTGGCTGTCAGAAAATATACATATATTTGCATATCTATAATTTCGTCGCAGACAAACAGTAGCACATTCAATTATTGCCTGTGTTTCTGCCTGAAATACAGTTGGCCATTGACCCATAGATATTGATATGTTGACACCGGGACCCGTTACCCCTGCTCCGACTCTGTTGTTTAATTTAGAACTGTCAGTGTACATCTTTTACACTTGGATCCTGGTTGAATATTAGGCCCACCTGATTCCCACTCCGTGCGACTTGTCTCGGTCACTTGGAATAGTCGTTCAAAGTTATATTGCCTATCCATCCAGTCTTCCTGGGTTAACCCTTTATAAGGCAGTGGCAACTATATTGCCACCAACAAAAATTTTTTATTTTGCTTCTATAATTATGTTGATGTCATTATAGACGCAAAACAAATATTTTTCGTTGGTGGCAATTTTATTGCCACGGCCTTATAAAGGGTTAATATAGGACTAATTTTGAAATCTCTTAAAATACTGAGGTGGCCCCTAAGGTCTCCATCAAGAAGCTTCTTTGTTCTTCTTAGCCTTAGTGCATTTTTCTCAGCTTCCAATTGCACGAATAGGTGTAGTGGCAGTAAACTTAAAATAGCATCTAGTGCTTTTGATGGTGTACTACCGGTTGCTCCAGAAATGGAGATTGTAGCAAATCTTTGCAACTTCTCCAGCCTCTTCTGTGCATGTTTAATTTTAGTTTTCGGCCACCATACTAAGGCTGCATATGTTATTCTGGGTCTTACTATTGCCGTATAGATCCAATGAATCATTTTAGGTCTCAATCCCCATTTATTTCCAAACGTTTTCCTGCTTATCCTTAGAGCATTCATAGCCTTATTTATTACTTCATCTAAATGTAAATTCCAATTTAGTTTGCTATCAAGAGTTACTCCTAAATATTTGACTTTTGGAGAAATATCTAGTTTGATACCTTCCAGGTACAAGTCGGGAATTTTTGTTTTCCTTCTTCGCGTAAAAGAAATCACGGTGGTTTTGTGAGGGTTTATAGACAGCCCCTCGTCCCTACACCACGCTGTTGTGACATCGAGAGCGTGTTGCAATCTATCCCTAATGACGTGTTCGTATTTCCCATGAACTATGATCACAATGTCATCAGCGAACCCAATTATTTCAAATCCTAACGTTTCAAGATGTGATAATAATTCGTCAACAACAAGTGACCATAGCAGAGGCGAAAGAACTCCTCCTTGTGGGCAGCCCTTTACAGTCTTTACCGTGACTGTTGACATTCCGTGGCTACTAGTTATTTCTCTATTTTGTAACATTTCAAAAATCCAACCTACAATAGCTTTGTCAAAATGTCGTTTTTCCATAGCATTTTTCATTGAAGTGTGAGATGCATTATCAAATGCTCCTTCAATGTCCAGGAAGGCAGCTAGCAGAACCTCCTTGGCCTCAAAAGTCTTTTCAATTTTTGTTACCAGTGTATGAAGCGCTGTTATTGTTGATTTTCCATGCTGGTATGCAAACTGATTTTTATTTAGAGGGATTAGTTCTAAGTATTTTGATTTAATATAGTCGTCAATTAGTTTCTCCATCAATTTTAGCATAATTGACGAGAGGCTAATTGGTCTGAAAGATTTTGGGTTTTTCTTATCCTTTTTGTTCACCTTAGGAATAAAAGCAACACGAATTTTCCGCCAACTTTTTGGAATATAATTTAGGCGCAAACTGGCTCTAAACATTTCAGTTAGACAAGCAGTAAGACTTCCATTGCTTTTCTGAATCATTACTGGACGAATTTCATCATTTCCTGGAGTTTTGTATGGCTCAAACGAATCTATTGCCCATTCAACCTTTGCTTGAGTGAATATACTACTTGGTAGATCTTGCGAGCATTCTCTGGTCACGTTTTGCCCAGTTGAACTTGCAATTTCATTTTGTCCATTGGAAGCTGTAATACTGGTATTTTCTGACCCAGTGCATGAGTCCGAGGAAGCAGTATCTCCACTCAAGATTGGCAGAGATCCTGGAAAGTGTACTTGCATCAACAGATTTAAAGTTTCGGTAGCATTGGAAGTGAAACATCCGTTGTCGTTTTTCAAAGTGCCCAAACCATTGGTATGATCCGTTGACAGAACTTTTTGTAATCTAGAAACCATAGGAGTACTTTCTATATTTTCGCATAAATGCCTCCAGTTTTTACGTTTGGATTTTCTTATTTCGTTATTATACAAAGTGAGTGATTTCCTGTATTCACCCCACTGTAAGGTACGCTTTGCTCGGTTGAACATTTTGTGAGCTTGTTTTCTCAGACTTTCTAATCTTGTATTCCACCATGGAACGTCTCTGTTTGTCGATCGTACCTTGATTGGACAACTGCCGTTGTACGCTCTGATTATTCTGTTAGTTACTTCAACAGACGTATTTTCAAGCTCCCTGTGTGTATTAATACTTTTATCAGGGAAACTACCCCCCTCTATTAGTTTGGAATAATAAAGCTCCCAGTTTGTTTTCCTGGGATCTCTGAAAGTTTCTTTGATAATTTCATTCACTTTATATTCAAAGAGAATGTGTTTATGATCAGATAGCGATATTTCTGTAGAAACATGCCAATTATGTAGTTTTTCCGAGAGTGTGTTACTAGATAGTGTTAAATCTAGAACTTCTTCTCGGATAGAGTTCATGAAAGTGTAATCAGTACCGTTATTACAGATATTTATATTGTTACTATTTAAGTATTCTAGCAGGCACTCACCTCTTTTGTTGATGTCGTTACTATTCCATATTGTATGATGCGCATTCGCATCGCATCCTATGATGAACGCTTTGTTTTTAGATTTGCAGAATGTCACAAACGCAGAGACTTCCGGCGGTGGTACATCTTCGACGTCCCCAGGAAAATACGCTGATGCCACGTAGATCTCTGCTTTTCCACGTGTTGTTAGAATTTCCAGTATTGCCGCTACTATATCACGCTTAATAAATTCTGTAAATTGATCATAATAATTATTTTTATAAATGTAGCTATTTTCGAGATATTCGGAGAAAAAGTTGGATTTATTTTAATTTTTACCTTTGTTATACTATAACAAAGGTTTTAAAATTGGTCGAAAAACACGAAATTGATCCGAGGCCCGGAGGGCCAAGTCACATATACCAATCGATAGGGTTCGACGATTTGAGCAATGTCTGTGTGTGTGTGTGTGTATGTATGTAATGATTTTTTCTATCGCCTGTTTCTCAGAGATGGCTGAACCGAATGGTTCGCTATTACTTTTGTTTGAAAGGTGTTATTGTCTAGTAGATCACTATTGAGTTGCTTCGTGATACGACGTTTCGTTTAAAAGTTATAAGCAAAAATGTGAAAAATACGTGACACGGGTTTCTTCGAAACTACATGACCGATTTCATCGATCTTAGTATCAAATGAAAGCCCTTATTAAAGGTAAATTGTTCAGGAATTTTTAATTGAAAACAAACAAGTAGTTTAAAAGTTCGCCTTAAAAAACCTGTTTTGACAAGGTAATAATTATCGCCTGTTTCTTAGAGATGGCCAAACCGATTTATGCGCTATTAGTCTCATTCGAAAGATAATATATCCTAATAGATCACTATTGAATGGTTTTTTGATTGGACGTTTAATTTGAAAGTTATGAGCAATCGTATACACCACACCAAAATTAACAATAATTTATAATGATTTTAACCAAGATAATTTACCTAATTTCAATTATTTTAATATCAAACGAGAGGTTTTGACACTACGAATATATATGCAAAATTTCATAAGAATTGGTTTTACCGGTTAAAATATATTAACCGTCGAACACTTGCGCCAACTTTTGTAACACAGTTACTCGCGCTCAAAATAGCCCCACACCAAAGAAAACGTGTGCACTTGAGTTTTGACTGGGAAAATTTGGTTCTAGGTTTATCGAACCTTTGGAAGAGTTTCTTGAAATTGAAAGCTCTATCGTCTGGTGGAATTAAAATTTTTATTAATCCCCCTAAAAGTGAAATAAAAAAAATATTTTTCTTCAGTGTCAATATAACACATTGATGTGTTCTACAAAGTTATAGAGCATATTATTACAAGAAATTTTGCTAAAGACAGTAACCTTCTATCTCTGCAGCGAAGATAGAAATATCTTATTTATTGTATATGAATTTGTAAAATCAGTTTTTCTATTTTTGCTCTTTTTGTAATTGTTGTATGACTTTTTCATGTACTACAAAATTGTACAAATAGTAAAAATACACAACTGTGCTGAAAATAGTATACCTGTATGTTTGCTTGTTTAGGAACTGTTGAACTTTGATTATAAAGAATACCCTAATTTTGACTTTGAATTACTCGACTACCAACAGACGGATACATTTTAAACATTTTACATTTGCTGATAGTTTTGCTGCATACATTTTCCCAACAATTTAAATTATTAATGCATTGAATAATTATGACGTTTTGCTCACAATAAGTTTGTTGAAGAATATACGTTAGTTAAACAACGATTTGTAACTTTACAACAATATGGCGTTGAAAAACCTACACGTGTTGTATAAAATACAACAGCGTGAGTTCATAAAAATTGATGAAAATTATTCAAGAAAACTCTATTGATGTGATTCAAATAGAATGGCATTACAGGAAACTATGCATAGTTCAAAAACCTATAAACTAGACCTTTACTAGACAATGTATATGCCAAAGGATAAGATTTCCTCTTACAACTTACTATTATTTGCACTTACTCAGATTAATAACAACTTACTTATCCTTACTCAGCAATTTCATGAAAAAAGGATCCATCGAAATTTAAAAGTGTTCCTATTTTGTTCAAATTTTGTAAACTTTTTCAATTTTCAAAAATTTTATGTAAACCAGCACACTACGCAACGATAACCAATAGATGAATTATGTTCCGAAGACGTGTCGATTTCTATCTCAAATAGCAAGTAAGACCGCATAACAAAGGTTCCTTTCACCACTAGGTGGATTAAATCGGGTTTTTATGTTGAACACGACTTTTTCATACAAAGATTTCACTGTAATCTCTTAATCTATTTTGGTAAAACTCTACCGATATAAACAACATACTTTCAACTATTTTTAGTCGAAATTTCTGTTGTGTTTACTCACGCGATAAAAAGTTGCTAGCTAATCAGCGTGTTCAGTTTTTTCGAATACAGTTTTCAAAATACCCACAACTCAAAAACGAAAGGCTGAATCAATAAGGTGTATCCGGATAAGTTGTAGGAAATTAAATATAGTTATTAGAAATTTTATAGAAACTGTGGAGCAACGGGAGTAACATATGAAAAAGACTAAAAGATTTAAAAAAATTAAAATAAATCCAACTTTTTCTCCGAATATCTCGAAAACGGCTGCATTTAGAAAAATATTACTTGAAAAATTCCAAGTTAGAAAAAAAACATGAAAGTCGTTGTTTCACGAAGTCCGTCCATGAAAGTCGCTCCATCTCAGGCCAACTTTTAAAAGGTTGCAAATTACTTCTATTGTATCCAAAAAAAATTTTAAAAATTTCCAAAAATGGTATATTTTTGATATCTTGATTTTAAGTTTTATTTTCAAATTTTTGAAAAATTGGTAAAATATTTTTTTCAGTACATATTTGTTTTATGTTCAGAAATAAATTTTCTACAACTTTTGTTTAGACATAATTGTTGAAAAATCGATAGTTTTTGAGAAACAATCGTTCAAACATAATACACATGAAAATAAATACGCCCTTTTTAAAAATGAGTCTTGAATCAAAATGGCGCCAAAACCTGTGGAAGGTGCATATTTGCTCTTATTAAACATGTTCGTAAAGTTTCATCCAAATCAAAGAGGTTCATTTCAGATTTCAACTGTTTTTTGGACGATTTGGCGTGGAACTACTCAAAAGCAGTTTTTTCGTTTGAAGCATAAATTTTGTTCATAAAAATATATTCGCTTTGTTCAGATTGGCCAGAAGAATGCAGTATTCACATTTTTACAAACAGAACCCCGCTTTTGGGCCCAAAAACTGCTTCCAAAATTGGGATCTCCGACGAAAAGTTAATGACTGCTAATTTCCCTTTAAGGCCCGTCCGGAATTGGTACTGTATGGTTGCGTTTTCGTAAATCTGTCAGTTCTTCCATACAATTTTACAGATTATCAGTCAAATCTACATAACCGCTACCATAAAGTACCATAATGTTCTGGGAGGGTCTTTAGAGGTATATTTAAGCGTTTTGGTCATACATTGCGGCTATCAGCATTTTTTGTATGCCAGAAGGGCATTGGGTTAAAAGGCCGCTGGGACAGTCTTAGCGATCGTCTTTTGTGGAAGGCCCCGATTGCTGTACACAGTTTACGGACCGCTCATACCCATTGATGGAGTTGAGCGGGGTAGTTGTAATCTTGTGCCCCAATTTGGTACTACATGGGTTATAAAACCAATGACCGTTTTGGGATTTAGGCTCCATACCTGATACGGAGTAAGAATAAAACTTCCGAAGAAGTTGTGCCTTGATAATGCAAGAGCTCCGTAATTGCAGAGCAGATGCGCTGAACTTTTAGGTTCAGAGTTACAAAAGCGGCAGGTGTCGGATGATTCCTCGGATGATTCTTTAAACGATAAAGAGCCGGGCTGTGTTCTGTTGAGAGTCCCGTGATTGTGCGTAGAAGTTTTTTAGCTACTGAAGGGTTTGGGTAGTTAAACTGTTTAGCTTGTCACAACCCTGTGTTTGATTCCAACGGGATACTATTTCTAACTTTTCCCATGTCATCAGTTCGCCTTTTACGGCGGATGTGGAGATACCCAGAAACGGTTCAGGACCAATAAATTTCTGAGCTGATCCTTGCCTTGCTGGGTTGTCAGCAAATTCATTGTCCTCGGTTCCGCAGTGACCGGGCACCCAAAGTAATAAAACTTTGTTTTGGCGGGAGAGCTCCCTCAATGCTGTGCTGCACTCCCAAACTAATTTGGACACGCATTTGGCGGACTTGAGTGCCAGTAGTTGGCTGTCCGTGAAGATACCGATTTTCGAATGCCTGTACTTTCGTTTCAAGCATATTGTTGCATAGATGTAGATTGCATATACTTCTGCTTGAAAAACGGTGGACCACTTTCCTAATGAGATAGTTTTCCTGATGCCGAATCCGTAGACTCCGGAGCCTGTGCAGGCCCCCATTTTTGAACCATCTGTAAAAAAGCAGATAGTTCCAGATGGAAGATCAAGCCCTCCATTATTCCACATTGAGCGATCTGTTTCAATCACCTCATATGGAACGTCCATATTGGGCCTGGCTTCAGAGACTGAAGTTACTAAAGGGTGTTAGATTGAACTCCCGAAGTATGCGAAAATGACCGATTTGGTCACCTTCGAGTATAGTTTTACTCCTTTGCAACCGTAGTCCGCCGATCTCTGATTCCTTCTTCACATGAAGATGCAAAGACAGTATGCATAGCATTAACTCCATGGCTGCAGTAGGTATTATACACATGGCACTGGTAACTGTAAGACAGGTCAGGCGCTGAACTTTGTTTAGTTTTACTTGGGCTGTAACCTCATTCACCTTTGGCCACCATACGACTGCAGCATAGGTTATCCTAGGCCGTGCAATAGTAGTAAATGACCAAAAGGCTAGTTGAGGTTTCAATCCAAAAAGTTTTGCCAAACAGTGAGCTGCATGCCCAGATAGCCGAAGTTGCTTCCTTAACAGCATAATCTAGGTGGGCAGCCCAGTTCAGCTTTTTATCGAGAATTATTCCGAGGTGTTTGACTTCATTACTGAAGCCCAGTCTGACACCATTCAGTATAGGGGGAGTAATGGTATGTTTCCTTCGCCTAGTGAATGGTATAACGACTGTTTTGGTGAGGTTAACATTAAGTCCCTCTGGTGAGCACCTTAACATGGTGGTGTTTAGAGCTCCTTGCAAGCGACTTGACAATACTGCGTCAAACTTTCCTCTAACGATAAGTAAACCTCGTCGGCGTAAGCAATGGTCTCATAACCAAGCTGTAATAGCTTGTGAAGGAGTGCGTCGGCCACCAGTGACCAGAGCAGGGGGAGAGAACTCCTCCCTGTGGACATCCTTTGATCACCGAAATCGTGACCGACGTAGCTCCCAATAATGCTGTAATTTCTCTGCTCAAGAGCATTGCTTGAATCCAGCTCATTGATAGTGTGGTCGATTCGCTTTTGACAGAGAGTCATATTAATTGACGCGAAGGACGTGTTATCGAAAGCGCCTTCAATATCAATAAAAGCACAAAGTGCCGTCTCTTGATATTGGAGCGATTTCTCAATTAACGTCACTAAGCAGAGCAGTGCGGTTTCCGTAGGCTTACCGTGTTGGTATGCATGTTGATTTACATGTAACGGAGCGTTTTTTAAAAACTCATTGCGGATATAGTTATCCGTGATTTTCTTCATCAGCTTAAGAAGCGTTGAAGTCAGACTTATTGGTCTGAAAGCCTTAGGCATGGTTTTGTCTTTTTTTGCCAGTCTTAGGTATGAACACCACCCTTACTTTCCGCCAATTCTCCGGGATATACCCCAAATTGAAACTGGCTCGAGAGTGATCGATGAGCTAGGACATTATAACACCGTCCGTTTTTTGTAAGAAAATGGGTGGAATACCATCCGGACCTGGAGATTTCATTGGTTCAAACGAGCTGAGTGCCAAATTGATCGAAGCCTCCGTAAACAATCGGCGTGCAAGTAGAATCGAATCATTTGGCACATTGTGTAATGACCCATTCCGCCACTGCCCGCCTATGTCTTGTCCAGTGTTCTCTGTCTAACCAGGAAAGTGCGTGTTCATTAGAACTTCCAGAGTTTCCCTGGTGGTAACAGTGAGACTCCCATCCTCTTTTTTTAATTGCCCTAGACCATTGCAGTGGTCCTTGGACATCGTCTTCTGCAGACGTGCAGCCTCTGGCCGAGTTTATATGCTTTCGCAAAATTTAACTCGTGATTTCCTTTAGGCTTTGCGTAGTTCAGCGTTATAATGAATCTAGATTATCACAGCAAGAAAGTGTTTTTTCTTCAAAATAATGAAAAATTAGGTCACCTCCGATTCGCTCTCAATTAGACGTGAAGTGACTACAGGTAGTAACTAATAAAACCTTGTTATGCAATCATCAATTTCTTTTAAAAGTGAAAATAAAAGAAAAATAATAGAATTCAAGTTTCTTAGTTTCTTAGGCATCATAATCGTTATCACTGGGGATGTACCTCAGCAATTCTATTCTCGTTTTCGTACGAATACACATCATTCGTAAAAATTGCAAATCCGTATTTTTATTTTCGTACGAACCGGCTTGTGCAATTCGAACTTTCAAACATCCATTTTTTCGCACGAACGGGCAACTAACAGCAAAATTTGTCGTGAATAATTCTCGAAATTTTAACGCACTCATTACCTAATACAACTTCTAATTGACTTTTCTAAATACTATTGCCACACAAATAATGCATTCAGATAACACCACTCAAATCGCCCAACACAAAGTGAGGCGGATTTATGAAAGCTCCGAATGCGGATATCAGCAATTAATCTATGCTTTCCCGATAGGTAATGACTGAAACTACACTAGCTGTGATAGCAGAGAACATCGATAAGAGCCCTCCGATACTAGATGGCGGTCAAAGTCCAAAAGTAATCAACCAAACACCTTCGTCACCTTCCGCAATAATCATACAAAACAGTCCTACCTTCATCGGTTCGGCGGTAAAAATTCCTACGTAGGTAAACTTTTCCCCAGTGCAACTTCTACTTTACAGCAAGCTTCTTTGTTCACATTTCAGCAAATCGCAAATTGCCACTGCAGACAGCTGTCCAGGAACGTACAAATCGAAAAGTATAGAAAACCTACCGGATGTCAGCCCGCAGGAAAAGGAAAAATCACCGTCGGCCAGCAAACGGGAGCGATTGCGAGACCGGATGAAAGCCGTTCTGCCGCTCAGTTCTTCGCGAAACACCGACGAAACGGGACTGGTGTTTGGCGTCGAGCTGGACCAGGTGGAACGAGACGAAAAGCTGCAGATACCGCGGTTCATGTCCGAAGTGATGGACATCCTCAAGGAGACCGAGTACATCAACACCAGCGGGCTGTATCGGGCATCGGGGAATAAAAATTCCATCGAAAACATCAAGAAGAAACTGAACGAGAAGCGCTCGCCGAAAAAGTACGAGTTCCTGAAGAAGCAGGACGTCCACTCGCTGACCGGTTCGCTGAAGCTGTTCTTTCGAGAGTTGAAGTCTCCGCTGATACCGAGGGAAGTCTACGAACGATGTGTTCTGAGAACCAAAGGTTGTTTTCTCTCTTAATGTGCCAGCCAATTAAGTAATTTTGTGCTCTTGATTTAGATGAAGCCGAAACCATTGATAACATCAAATTAGGTCTAGTTAAGATGGAACCCATCAATAGGAATACGCTGAAGTACCTTATTCGTCACCTGAAATTGTAAGTAAAATGCGTGGAATTTGGCAACTATATTATTCAAGCATGTTTGTACTTTCCAGTGTCCATCAACATAGTGACATAAACATGATGAACTCATCCAACTTGGCCATCGTGTGGGGTGCATGTCTGTTTGCCTCCACGCTTGGTCTGATGGAAAGCTATGAAAACAATGACTTAGGGAGAATTAATACGCTTGTGAAGCAGCTAATCGATAACTATGATAAGATTTTCTAGAGTGGTAGCAGGCCAAAGCATTAGCCAAACATCCACAATGGCATCTTTTATAAGAACGTTAAAATGCATAATTTACAAGTTAAGAATAGATTGAAGCACTGTTATAACATATATTCTAGTATTGTTATAAAACAAGTCTGGAGCCGTAGGCTTCTATATTTTTCAATTGTTTTGGATTTGTTTTAAAGTATCTTTAAATAGTTATCACATCCGAAAGGGAATCGGTCTATGACTGCAGACGGCGGGTTTTACTACCTAGCGTACAAGACTTGTGTGCAAGTCATTGCATGTAGAATAGTTGAGTTGCGAAACTGTTCGAAAGAGCCAACCATGCGAGGAAGATCCGGGCTGATTCGTTTTAAAATTGCTCTCCCGATTAAAAATTTAATTTACAAGAACAGATCTCTTATTATGTAATATTTTGGGAATATAATAATAAGATATCATTAAATGTAATATTAAAAGATTGTTTAATGGTTTGAAACTTTGAATGAGTTGACTTGCATGAAAATTGTTGTTTTAAAACAGTTGAATGCAATGTTGCAAAAGATGCTTTTGCATATACCTATCTAGATAATAATTACCTCGCGAAAGGAAGCGTGATGTTGAATGAAAGCTGACGATTTGCACCGACAAATGATAAATCCAGACTCGAAACTGAAGACTGCCCAAAACATGACGTGGAAATCATCATCAGAGATGCAAATGCGCAGATCGGGAGGGAGAAATTCTTCCGTCCTGTCATTGGAAGACATAGCCAACATGTTAACATGTCAATGATAACGCTCAAAGGCTCATAACCTACGCTGAGGACCCTGTTATTTTCTCCGCAGTATTTTATTTTGTCAGCCTAATCTTTTGTATAACAGAAATAGTTTGTGGAGTACTTTAAGTTTCAGTAACGTTAGTAAAATCAGAATTCATAGGAACTAAAATAATTGATGGGTCCCAAATTTATGCATGCACAAATGTCTGGAAGGTTGACATCACTGGCTGAGATTGAGGCCAGAAAATTACAGAGACTATAGATTACAGAGGCGCCGAGACGGATTATTCATATCTATTGATGGAGCTGAGCAACAGATAGTTATAATCCTGTGCCCCAATTCGGTACTACATGGTTAATAAATTCTATGACATTTTGGAATTTGGGATCAATACTTAGTACTTAGTATACTTAGTATTGATGAAGCCAGAAGTACTGTTACAAAAGCGACAGGTGTCGATATTATCCGATATTCTTTAAAT